>NW_023605728.1:0-85462 GCF_013339745.2 Dermacentor silvarum
CACACAGGTGAGAAACCCTATGTCTGCACAAAACATATGAAATCATTTCAGAACAAGCATTATCTCAAAGAGCATTTCAACCTGCATACGGTCGCGAAACCTTTCGTCTGCGGAATATGTAGTAAGTCTTCGCGATACAAGACAGGTCTTATACATCATCGCCTTCACTACGCGGATGAAACGCCGCATAACTGTGCCCAGTGCGGCACTCGTTTCTGAGAGAGAGAGAGAATCCCTCCACGGGACATGTGTGCCAGATGTTTACGTGTTATTTGTGCGGGGAATCCTATAGAGGTGCGATTCCACTGGTCGCTCATCTGGTAACGCATAGAGGTGGGCAGCCGTAACAGTGAGATTGGTGCTCATATGAATTCAGTCGTGCGCGACTTCTTCACAGAGACGTGAGTGTCAAGCTGTGCAGGAAAGCAACGCTGATATTCTTTGATAGCACTGAGCAACCTACGCAATGCAACGCAACGCCATAAACAATTGCTGATCCACTGGCGTCTCTGGGTTGTTGCGCAGGTTTTTGACATCAAAAGCAGAACGTATTGCAGGGTGCCTCAAATTGAAATTGAAATTTTTTATTTGCCATCCTGTAGATTTACAGATGGGGGGACTGTAGAAAAAAAGCTATCCATCAACAGCTTGACGAGTCTACAATCCCTGTTTCTGCAGGGAGGCAGCATAACATATGCGCACATACATATACATACATGATATAGCTGTATACATAACTTCAATGACATGTTTCTCACTCACACTTTGCTTCATGTGAAGAAAGAAATGCAAAAAACGCAGATGCATAACGCTACCGGATATTACATCGAAACCGTATACATCAGTTTCAGTTCCTTGGATGATGATGTAAAAAGATCAAATCAGATCGAATTATAGTAATTTAACAGTGTTGGTATTATGTATTTAAGGCTTTGTTTCCCATAGTTTGAACGTGGTGTTGGTACTAAACAATCCTCAAAGTGTCTTGTAACGTAATTTGGAGCTTTTTTCTGAAGTTGGGCTAGAGTACGCAGGTTGCTATTTCGATGGATTTCCAGTTTATATACATGACTCAGACGATATCTGTAGAGATTGCGAGCTGGGATCACACCAGAGTTATTAAAGAAGGTTATTGTCGATGCTGTGTAGGAAGCGTTATATGCGTGGCGGAGATACTTCTTCTGTAACAGGTGATATGTTCAAGATTGGTGGATGTTGTGTTACCCCAAACCAATTGGCAATAGTTTAAATGTGATTGGAAAAGTGAATTGTACAGCAAGAGTTTAATACGTGCGGAAAGAATGTACCTCATACGGCCTACTACACCAGTTATTCTACTTATTTTGCGTAGAACATATTTGACGTGATTGTCCCATGACATGTTCGCTGAAAAAATGACACCCAGACATTTGAACGTCTCGACTATTTCAATACTCCTTGAGTATAATACAATATCTTGATGGGGAGGTATTTGCTTGTTTTTCGGTCTGAATATAACTGCTTTTGCTTTGTTTGCATTTATCCTAATTAAATTCACGCTCGACCATTCCTCTAAGGATTTCATTGTATTGTTACATTGTTCTATAAGAACATGAATATTATTACCAGTGAAAAAACTACTCGTGTCGTCCGCATAAATAATAAACCTTGCCTGAGAGTTCATATTGACGATATCATTCAGATAGATATTAAAAAGGAAAGGCCCTAGAATACTTCCCTGTGGCACTCCACAATGGTCAGCTCTAGCCTTAGAAGTAAAGGTGTCGATTTTCACAATTTAGTAAGATTTGGCAAGAGATAATGCCTGCCCTCGTATTCCATAATAGTTTAGTTTCTCCGATAAATTGTTATGGTCAACTAAATCAAAGGCCTTAGAGAAGTCTACGAAATTACCAACAACTATAGCTTTGTTTTCAAGCTCTGTTAATATATTTTCTTCCTGCTCTGCTAATGCTAACTCGACTGATTTTTTCTTACGAAAACCAAATGCCCCAGATGTGGGATAATATTTACATTTATGCCAGATTTCGGGCTGTCGACTGCATGTCGCGGAATGTCATTTGACTCTCCAGGGCATGACGTCGTTAGAGATTTTTAGCGTGTCCGGTATTCTGGTAAACGCACGCGGACTGTGCGTTATAGCTGATGAGCGAAGGCGCAAACCTGATGGGCCTGCACGGCGCAGCGAACTTGTGACGCTGAGCTTCATCACATAAACAAAGAGCCAATAATGCAGAAACTAACTGTATCATACTTCGCTGCTGGCGTAATCGTGGTGCTGAGAATTTACTCCAGCAGCAAAGCAAAATACACATGGTTATTGCAATATTAGCATTCTCGGTCTGGTTGAGCACAGCGCCTCAAGGTGGCTAATGCTGCAGTAACCATGTATATTTTGCTTTGCTGCTGGTGTAAATCTCGGCAGCATCACGATTACGCGACTGCCGAAAATTTACCCCAGCAGCGACGTAGAATACACTGCGTAATGCAATATTGGCTCTGTATTTATGGGATGGAACTCTGTGCCGTGAGGTGGCTGATCCGTACAGACAGTTAACGTTTGCGCCGCCGCTTATCCGGTAAAACGCCCAGTCCGCTTGTGTTTACGCGAACGCCAGACAAATTAAATCTCTATTGTATGCAAAACGTGACCGTTTTCCTACTGTGTTCAATACATCTTGCATGCAGTGCCCGTTCATCGTCACGCGCCTACCTAAGAGGAATATAGATTATAAATCACACATGGGGGGGGGGGGGGGGGATGCATACACATGTATATAGTGAATGCACGTTACTTTGTGCAAACGTTGGCTTCAACGATCATTCCGCGTTCTAAAGCTACACTTCAATCGTATCTTACTGTGAATTTCTCTTCTTTTGTAGCATTCCTAGTGGCTCCTGGGCTGGTCAACTAAACACGCAGTGCTACCCGGCTGACGTCATATCCACGATGTATGGTAGGTGCGATACGGCGCAACTACACCTCGCTTTGGACGTGATTGAAGAGGTTAATGGATTTGTTTCAATACTCGCCTAAGACGGCAACGCAGACGGCGAAGTGGATAGCGGCGATCTTAAGTCTTGTTCCAATTCTCACGAAGGCGTCAAAGTAGACAGCTTGGCGAAGATAGCATCAAAGTCAGAAACGATGCAGGCTACTTTCCTGTCCAAACAAGATGGCGGCTAGCAGGATGCTTGGAAAGCCGACAGGAAGGTCGTCTGCGCACAACAAAATGTAGACGTGCTTTTCTACGCCCTTAATGTAAGTGAAATCGTGTTTTTCATAGGTTCGCAGGCGCAAGTACTTCAAATACAGAAATATTGCGTGCTTTTCTCAGCTTTCTCTTCCCGCCGCGAGGTGGCGTCTCGTCGCAGACGCGTCTTCCATACGTCACCCAGACGTTTCGAAACGCGTTCCATTACATGGCCTCGAAGCTGTCTTGGCTGTCTCCTTAGCTGTCTACGTAGAGAGTCTCCGATGCTGGCCTAAATTGGAACACGCTCAATGTCTGCTATCGAATACGATACGTTCGAACAGCATAGCCGCTGGCTCACAGGTGCATGGCTCTGCAACAGAGAGCCTGCATTCTTCCTGGTTTCTTATTCACAAGATTGAACTGTAGTCACATGTTTGGCGGGCGAGTCAGATGGTCTCACAGGTTACTCGGGGTGGCGATGAAGTTGCTCGTGCGTGTAAGGTTCTGCGCTAATTGCGAAAGCATAAATACGAATTATCCGTGAGCCCTAGCTCCATCCCTGCTGGACGTGTAAGAGTTGTAAGACTGTAGCGCCCTCCTTTGGGCGGCTGGTAGAACCCATTTAGTGCGCGCCCGCATAAAAAATAAAGACCGCACCTGGCCGAACCACGTGAAGCCACTGCTCGCTGTTCCATTCTGGCGTCGATTCGGGTCCGCTTTCTTTCCTCTTCTCCTGAGGCATGAGCCTACAAGTGGGGACATAGGACCAACACAATGGCTGATCCACCCGCACCCTCCACTAAACAGGACTCACGTCCGCAGGACATCTCGTCAGTACAACTGCGTCTCCCACCCTTCTGGCACCAGAATCCACAAGTTTGGTTTCACCAGATCGAAGCACAAATCTGCCTCTACCACATCACCTCGGAAACGACGCACTACTTCCACCTCGCCTCAGGCCTCTCTCTCCTGATGTTGCCAGCAAGCTGTCGCACATCCTCTCCACCCACGGGCGCTACACCATATCAGCAACTGAAGACCAAGGTGCTGAAGAGATTCATAACGTCGGAACGAACCCGTCTCCAGCAGCTCCTTATCGAGGCCGTCTTTGGCAACCGGCGTCCCTCCCAAGTGCTACGCCGGATGCGACAGCTTCTCGGGGAGCGCGACGAACCCACCGACTCAGCGTTGATTCGCGAGCTTTTCCTCCAACAACTTTCCCAGCTCATCCGCCTCGTACTGGCGGCGGCCGGCGACATCACCTTCGACCGCCTGCCAGACCTAGCCGTTCAGGTTCATGAGGCGACCTCGCCGTCCAACACCACTGTCGTAGCGCCTACTGACCCGGCGATTTCGCGCATTGAGGCTCGCACCGATGAACTGGCCGCCTCAATCACCACATTCTGGAGCCCCCTCCATTAGACCCATTCGTCTGGTCTCGGTCATCGCGCTCTTTCGCGCACATGTCGAGCTTGGGTCCCAGCCTTCAATCTCTCTGCTGGCATCGCCGGCATTTGCGACACTGATCCACGAAGTGCGCACCTCCCTGTTTGTGGCCGGGAAACGCCCGCAGGCATCAGTGACGGCGCAGTGTGGTAGCGCGTTTCGTCCCTGCCACCTTTTTATGGTAACCGACAAGTTCTCCGGCCAGAATACGCGCCCGGTTCCTTAAAGACACGCGCGCGGAAATCAGCGTTGTTCCCCCGACTAAGGCTGATCGTTCCAGGTCACCAGGACAGTCGCTTCGTGCTGCCAACGCCTCGTCTATAGCGACGTATGGACTCCGATCTCTTGCCCTCGACTTCGGCCTTCGCCGCACTTTTCGGTGGGTCTTCGTCATCGCAGACGTGATTCGGCCGATCATCAGCTCGGACTTCCTCTCATACTACGACTTGGACGTCTGCGTGTGGCGTCATCGCCTCACAGACTGTCTGACTCATCTCTCCATCTCTGGAGTCCTGTCCGACCTTGATCCCATTGGCATCAGAACGCTGATACCTACCTCCTCATTCTGAAAAATCTTGGCGAATTTTCCGAATTTCACAAAGCCATGCAACCTCACTCTGCCGCCTAAACATACGGTGACCCACCACATCGTCACCCGTGGTTCACGTACAGCCGCTCGACCAGGCCGCTCGTTAGGGAACCGTATAGCTATCGCGAAACGGCTGGTCGACTACATGCTGCGGCTCGGCATTACACGGCCGTCGTCCAGCGCGTGGGATCCTCCACTGCATCTAGTGCCCAAACGGGGTCCCGGTGAGTGGCGTCCCTGTGATGACTATCGAGCGTTGAACGCCAAGACCATCCACGACAGTTATCCACTGCCTCACATCCAGGATTTTACGTGGCGCCTCGATGGCTGCACAATTTTTAGCTATGTCGACCTGGTTAAGGCTGTGCCCGCCGACATACCTAAAACCGCCATCACGTCGCCCTTCGGTTTGTTTTAGTGCGTGCGGATGCCCTTCGGACTCCGCAATTAGGCTCAAGCCTTCCAGCGTTCATCTGTGAGAACACGCGGGGCCTACCTACTGTGTTTGCGTACCTTGATGATGTCCTCATCCCGGGATACGCCTGAAGATCATGAGAAGAATCTTCGGTCAACCGCCGGCCCGTACTCTGCCATTTATTGGTCATCAGAAGCCCGGGCCGCCTTCACTGCTGCCAAGCAAGTACTCGCCAACGCCGTGCCTCTTATCCATCTGCGCAGCAACGCCCCTACTCGCTTGATGATGAATGCATCCAACGTGGCCGTCGGAGCCGTCTTACAGCAGTGCATTACTCCGAGTGGAGACCTTTGTCTTTTTACTCTTGGAGGCAACTTCTTGCTAAGACCCGCTACTGCATATTCGGCCGAGAGCTACTAGCCATCTACACTGCGATACAGCACACGGCATTTTCTCGTGGATGCGCGTTCTACGTGCTGACCGATCATAAGCCACTGACATACGCTATCGGCACCAACTAATCCAAGTACGTGTCACGCGTACTACGCCGTCTCGCTTACATTTTAGAATTTACAACCAACATCCGGCCCCTAAATGGTGCCAAAAACACGAACGCAGATGCCCGTCCTCGTATAGCCGCAGTTGACTCCCTCTCAAACCGTCTACTGGGACGCACTTTCGTCCGCTCATCAGAATGATAGAGAGCTGACCGCTTTTCGGGGAACCGCCGTTCTCTTTGATCACGCCTTGTCTCATCCATGCTCACCGGAGCCCTTGTGGTAGAATATCTTAGCAGACCTTCCCCACCCTTTTGTACCGGCGTCACTACGTCGAGCCGTTTTACGCTCTCTACGCGACATATGTCACAGAGGCATTCGAGCTACACGGCGCCTTCTCACCCAGCCCTATGTCTGGCCCGGAATTAACGGTGATGTACGTGCTTGGACACGCACGTCTCTGCCCCACCAGACGACAAAGGTGTACCGTCATTTCATACCAAGACGCTTCCCCAAGCCTTCCTTCCACCCGGGCGTCGTTTAGAATATGTTCATCTCGACATTGTGGGCCTTCTACCCGTGTCTCAAGGTTACCGTTTCATACTCACCATGGTGGACATTTTCACACGCTGACCGCAGGTTGTTCCCATTCATGACATCACCGCTGAGACTGTTTCCCGCACTTTCATTTCTACGTTTGGTATCTCGCTTTCGTTGTCCTGGCACCGTGACAAGGGACGGTGGACGCCAATATGAGTCCTCCCTGTTTTCTTGCCTTAATCGCATTCTCGGCGTCGGAGATTGCCGTACCACTGCATATCACCCCTGCGCCAATGATATGGTGGAACGCCTGCACCGACAACTGAAGACGGCCCTGGCTACTCGCCTCAATTGTACCAACTGGGTTGACGCCTTGCCCCTTGTACTCCTGGGTTTACCGGCCGTCCTCCGCGTAGACCTACACTGCTCAGCAGCAGAGCTAGTGTACGGCAGTTCTCTGCGTTTCCCCGGAGACTTCTTTACATCAAAGCAGCTACCAGCGCAGCCACAATTCCTACAAAGCTTCATGGACTGTGCTTAAGGCCTCCGGCCCTCTCCACCCAGTCCTTCCCGCCACAATACAATCTTCGTGCACTCCACCCTGGCCACTTCAGCGCACCTTTTCATGCACCGAGACCCTGTCCGACCATCGCTAACCCCGGCCTACGACGGACCATTCCGCGTCCTCCGCCTCACCCCGGAAACTGCCTCTCTCACAAAACGGCCGGGAAAAGTCAGCTTGGACCGCCTTAAGCCGGCTTACGTGGAAACCGCGATGGAAAGCCTCTCATCGCAGCCTGACCTCGTGCTAGAATTCTATTGCCGGCCCTCAGTCCGGTTTGGACTTCCAGTCCAGACGGGGGGCCCTGTAGTGCCCTCATTTATGCGGCGCGTAGAACCCGGATAGCACGCGCTCGCATGAGAGGAAAATAAAGATGGCGTCTGGCCGCGGTACATGAAGCCATGGTACGGTGGCCACGGCTCGCTGTTCTATTCTGGCGTCGATTCGGGTCAACTTTTTCTGTCCTTCGATTCTGAGGCATGAGTTGAATGGAACGGCTTATGCAGGCAGAAGCCGAGAAGAACGAATTCGACAGTAAGGGCTCTGAAAATATTGTTCCATTATTGTAATGCTTTCTATTTGGGGTGTCTGTTCAAATGGGTACATTCATGATAAACTCAACTTTGCGCTTTTTGTCTTAATTTGAGATTTCACCTGAAAAAAACACCGCATATCCACGGGGTGAATGATGATGAGTGGGCGAAGCTCCGGAGGGAATCATCGGTAAACCGTGAATCTTCCGTGTAATTCGCCCAGTCTCGCCGCACTAAATCGAACGATTGACTTCCACCAATGACACGCGCCATATGTGACGTCATTCCTGTTTTATAACAGCGCCCTTCATTATAATTGCACCATCTCCCGCTTAAGGGGACGCTAGCACAAACGCGTTAGAAACGTGCAGTACTCTCTAGTAAGGGGGAGAGGCCACAGCGTCTTACGCAGCCGTTTACACATGCCGGAACGAGCGCCGCGTTTGCCGACGCCATCACATGACTGCTGAGAGAGTATAACCCCCGTATTCACAAACGCTCCTCGACTTGTACTTGCCTTGCCACCGCCTTCAACGCGTTTCGAACGCGCTGCCCAAGGCGGTGGCAAGTCAAGTTCAAGTCGAGGAGCGTTTATGAATACGGGGGTAAGGCGGAGAGGCCATAGCGTCTTACACCACCTTCTTACACGGGCCGTAACGCGATCGAGATCGAACATCTCCTGCTGGCCTGCCCGGCGTACCTCCAGCAGCGGGGCCCACTCCTGCAGGAGTTCCGCCGCCTGGGCCTCCCCTCTGGCAAGGAGGAAGATCTCCTCTTCCCCGGCCGACACCACCTTTCTGCACTTCGAGGCGTCGTGGAGTTCCTTGACTCGTCAGGGCTCTCCGCACGCCTCTAAGGACATTTCTACAAGCGGGAAGGCCTCACGGCCTCCCACTCCACCCCGGGCCTGACCGGCCTGGCACAACACCCCTGCAGACTCTGCAGCACACCAAGGCCTTCCATCTCGGCCTGATACGTGCCGCCTATGCCTGCCGGTTTTGCTTCGCCCAGCCATGGCGACTCCACTCTATCCCTTCTTTCGCTCCCACTTACCCCTCCCCGTTGGCGCTGAGCCGTGCTCCCTCAAGGGCTGCAGAAGATAGCGCCAACCTTTCCCTTTCCCTCTAGAACCACTTATCGGGCCGTAACGCGCCTGCACAAACGCGTTAGAAACGCGCAGTCTTTCGTTAATGTTGGGTATTTATTGTCATCGTGGTGCGTGTGTCCATGTGCGCTTCGTGGCGTAGTGGTTAGCGCCGCGCGTTCGGAAGCGAGGGGTCCCTGGTTCGATTCCGCGATACGGACTTCCGAAAGTTGTTTTCGGAATTTTTTTTTCTCATAAAAGTAGACGTGGCTACCTACTACGACGACGACTACTACTACTACTACAGAGGAGGGACAGACCCACACCCTAAGGAGCTTGGCCCCTAAAAAAAAACTGGGAGAAAGCCGTAATTATTGAATGCAATTGCGCAGAATGAAATCTACTACGGTGGTGTAGGACAGGACATGTGTCTGTGATGTTGGGCATGTGAATTGTCCTCGTTTGGTTGGGGCGCCGTTTTATTATTGAGTTTTATATCCCCAACAAAAGAGAAAGTTTAGCACAAGTGTCATCTGCGACTGTTCAAACAAATAAACGTCGTCTCACATTTTTAAAGCAGTTTGATATCAAAATTTTTATTGCGTATTACAGTTATAATAAGCTGGTATGGAAGCTATACGCCTTCATCGGCTCTATTTTACCTAAATGGAAGATGTTAATTTGCTTTTAAAAACAAAAGAATTTTCGAAATTACCAAAATGCATTCTAGCACGCGAAAACCACCGCAACAAGATAAAAAAATACACCATCTTCCCGTTGGAGAACCCTGAGTAGTATGCGAAGCAGCTATGGGGTCGACTCAAGGTAGTTTTATCAGCTTATAAACTTGGACATGCAGCAGCACCAGCAACGCGCAGAACTGTTGTCGACGCCATCGGCGTTTTGCCCGCGTTCGCACCGAACGCGCGTGGCGTTGGTGACTGTTGCCGGTGCTCTGGGGCGCCTGCCGCCGCGCCTCTAACTTAAGCTGCTTCGCATTATCGCGCACGGAACCGCAGGTGTTGCCATTCGTTGCGCAATCCGGAGAGGAGAGGAGCGTCGGAGAGGAGCGAAGGAATGCCGAGAGGGGAGGAGATGAGACAAAGAGAGGAGGGGAAAAAGGATGCGCATGCGCAGAGGAGAGGAGTGTCGGAGAGGAGAGAACGAATGCCGAGAGGAGAGATGAGACAAGGAGAGGAGGGGGAGGAGGATGCGCATGCGCAGTGCGGGTGTGGACGCCGCACGGCGGATTCAGGCAGGGACATAGCCCCGAGCATAAGATGCTTCGCATATAAAAAAAATTACACCATCTTCCCGTAGGGTAACCCTGAGTAGTATGCGAAGCAGCCATGGGGTCGACTCAAGTTCCCATTACTTTTCAGATCAGCATGTCGCCCCTGCCGTTTCGTGGCAGCGGCTCGATCCCTCTTCTCCGCGGTGCTGTCCACGGCGCTGACACTGGCGTTGCCGCTGGCGCTGTCCGTGGTACTCATCGCGGCGTTGCGGGAGGAGAATGAGAGGACGCAGTGAATGATGCTGAGCGGGCGAAGCACCGGGGGATATTTCGAGAAAAACGCCGGAAGCGTTCTCCGGAAGCCGGAAACTGGCTTCCGGAAGTGAAAACATAACCGAAACTGGAAGTGGTAGCCGGCTTCCGGTTCCGGCTTCCGGAAGTGGGCGCCGTACGGCGGAGGGAGGGAGGAACGTAGCCCCGACCATAAGCTGCTTCACATCTAAAATTACTCCATCTCCCGCTATAGGGAACTATGTGTGGATGCGAAGCAGCGGGGAGATGGTTAGCTTGAGCAGGAGATGGTTTCGCGGCAGCTGCCCGAGCGCTCATCGCGGCGCTCACAGGAGAATGAGGCGAGCGCGCTCCGTCATTTTCATGCCGCGGAACTACCGTGGCGCCCCCAGCGGAGTATGCAGCTGTCGCACCACCTGTCGCGCGCGCCGCTCCAGATTCCTAGAGCAGAGAAAGGGGGAGCGTCGGAGAGGACGAGAGAGGGAAGGGACGCGTTGCGCTGTGGGGGTGTGAGCCGCCGGCAAGAAATGCTTCGCATATAAAGAAAAGTTTAAGCAATCTATGAGTCCCCCTTTCTTGTCGAGGTATTCGCCGACAAAAATTCACTTTTGTCGCCTCGATGCCGAAACTGGACGGCCGATGATCGCTGAAAGCGCCGCCCACGTTATTCTCGACGCTCTCTTGACGAAGAACAGCTCGTTGTGATGACCTGTTGAAGCATCCAATCCGATGTCGCGCGTTTGTATCTCAAGCGATGGTAGGTCGCCGTGACAGTGTCTTCGCCAGATAAGACGCACGCACAAGCGGGCGATCTATCAACCGATAGAAACTTCGCGTGGGCTGTGCATTAGGCGCTCTTCATGCGTGAGGCTTCCATATCGGAGGGGCAAAAAGCGGAGATTTGTCAACGAATACGTGAGGGGTAATTGGAGATCGCAGGGAGAGGCCTTCGTCCTGCAGTGGTCATAAAATATAGGCTGGTGATGATGATGAGGTCGACAGAGCTATAGAATGTTGGCCAAGAGGAGGGAAGCGCAATGGAGGACGGCATAAAACTAGGTGGGGTGATGAAATGAGGAAATGTGCAGGTGGAAGTTTTGATCAGCTAGCAATTGTTTATCACAGGGAGATACCTACGTCCTGCAGTGAACATAAAAAGTCGCTGGTAATGATCGTGAATATGACGTCGACAACGCACAGCTTGTTTTTATTGCGATAGCAATTATATGGACACTTCAACCGAATTTCTGCCGTCGGCGTCGCCGTCGTCGCCGTCGCCGTAAGGTTCCCTATAGATAAAATCGTCGCCGCGCGCCGTATGCGCGAGGGGAAGCGTGCGGGGACGCACGCTATCACGGAGAGCGAACGCACTCAATCTCCCACGCAAGCAAGGAAGCGGGAAGCGAGCGCCGGAGGGAGCGGGGGGGGGGGGGGGGGGGGGCACTTCTACTCCGCCAACAACCGCGCTCGTCGCTCACCGTCTCTTATCTCCACACGGCTCCGACCTTTATGCGCTGTGCATTCGCCGCTCAGTTTCCGTTGAAGCGATAGACCGCACGTACCTTCGCCCGCTGCGGCGTATATGCGCTTGCTGCCAGCGTTTTGACAGTCGTTGTCTGCAGTCATTCAGTGTGATCTATTCATGTTTGTTTTGCGCGCTCACACCACAGTTAGTAATAGTCGGGCCACATTTTCCAACGCACGCTACACATGCAATGCTGCCCGGATCGGCAGTGCAGCGCTACAGGTGTGTCCCTTCGCACGCGCTGCCCACGGGCAGCGCTTCTCATCAACACCACCGTTTCACACGCGCCTTCTCGTGGTCATCGAGTCTTTCTTCATGTCGGTCTACTTACGCCTCAGCACACCTGCTTACTTAATCCGCTCATGTTTACTACAAGTCATATTGCTACCAAAGCCGCTCACCTTACTTCGTATGACATTGCTGTGTTGCTATCGCATTCATTGCTTCGCCCTTAGGGCGAAACTGTGACATTTTTTTAACGGCCTGCAGTGTTTTTGTCACCTGTGGCTTCCTGCTTCAATACTATCATGACAACGATGGCGTTAAAAACGATAAATAACAATGTTTTTAACTAACATTAGTTAATTTGCAAACCGGCTGCGACAACTAATCGTCCATCTGTTGCGCGCCGGGCCGAAAGAACGAATAGGGAAGAAAGAACCGTCGCATTGGGTAAATCGCATTGTTATATTTGGGTCATCAAAATACATCGTATCATATATTGTCTTATTACCCCTACTATTTATCTGCCTATGAACACTGCCTATGTAACCGTTGCATGGTGTGTTTTAGTTTATGTAGCTGCCCCGATTTTTTTTAAAACTCCCCATTGGAAGATAGAACAATTCAATCCCTTGAACTCGATAAGGCGTACGTTACTTCCACGAGAAAACAAATTCGGAATTGACGAATTCCGTAAATGTTGCTAATTGGGTTTTTACTAATTACTTTACAGCACCTATTAAAACCTACGCGATGTAGCTACTAAGTTTCAAGGCATATCAAGTTGGTACGAATTTCGAGAATGGCACCGGTTTCACGATATGCAACGTCAAACATACGGCAAAAAATGCATTGTGGTTCTACTTACCTCTTTTTGAATACGCAGTTTTATGCATTTAAGCGCCAAATGAACTTGAAAAGCCAATGTATTTCGTCGCACACTTCGACAACAATTATCCCAAAACTGGTGAAGTCCTGAGAATTCGTCGCAAATGGATACGCCTTTAGAATTAGAACTCGTAAATTCGAATATGTGCCATACAGTAAGTATTTAGATGTTTGCCAGTGCATTTGTGCTAACTATTGAGTGAAGTATTTCGAGTCCACGTCATCTAATGATACAGCTGAAGGGTTAGAATTGTTCTATCTGCCACTGGCAATTTCCTTGAAATTTGGTGCAGCTAAACGAAAAGCACCTGGTGCACAAGAGAAGGGCGACAAATAATTTGGGTGATTAGAGGCTGATTTTAGTATTGCCAACATTCTCAAACGGATTAGAGATTACTACATTTACTAAATAATATAGTTTATTTGATGGACACTTGGTCATAACGCCATCACAGTGCGGTTTTAAAACTGGCATTTCAACACGAATCACGTTACCTAATCAAAAACATTTTTTTCAGGGGCATTTGATACTATATAAACCATGTAAGGTTATTTTCAAAATTGCCGAGTGAGTAAATGACGCACACTAGCGAATAAACAGGCGTGCTTTCAGGGCATACAGACATGGCGGAAAATGGAACCACCGGTTACCGGCCTCCTGTCTGCAGCAGCGGTGGCGATGACGCAATGCCCAGTACGAGCCGCGCTGGCATGGAGGAAGCATCAGCCAGTTTGGAAAACAACGGGAGGTGAGCGCAAATTTCTACTGTCTTTCTATAGGAGCAACTGGGAGACGACGGGGAATGCTGCCTCGGGCTCAGTTATGCTTGCAGTGATAGACTAGTTTGCAGGATCAAAGTTATGATTCATCCCCTGTCACGTGCAATGGGGGCAAGTTAAAGATATCCTGGTGGTCAAAATTAATGCGCCGTCCCCCACTACGGCGTGCTTCATAATGAAATCGTCGTTTTGCTGCGTAAAACCCAGGAATTATTCTAAAGTTTTGATCCCTGAAATGGCAGAATATCATATGGTCTGACAATACGGCACTGTCATTAACAGGCAGCTGTATAGCTCGGGGGCTCCCATCTATATACATAGGAACAGAGACATATATTGATGGGAAAGCGTCAAATGGCTCATTGAGCGAAAAAGCCGGCGTCCGGCGTCTGTGGCAGATATACGGCACCCAAAATTACCTTCGGCAGCGACGCCTTGGCAGGAGCGCGATTCGAAGTAGCAGAGAGGGCGATAGGGAGAACCTACTGCCGAAATAGCGCGCCAGATGTTGCTAGAAGGAAAAGGGGTCGCTGCGACGTCCAATCACGCTCGCTCTCGCCCTCGGAAGCCTGCGTTACCCGCGCTTTCTTTGTCCGCGCAAACTCTTGCCTGCGTTCGAAGTGTGTTTCGGTCAGGCGAAATCAAAAGGCGCGAAGCCTGTCAACGCGCTCGCTTGCCCGCTAGGAGTTCGTAACTCGAAGGACCGCTCAGGGCGTTCAATTCAACAATACTGCTTTTGCATTCAGAACTCGTAATAAGCGCTTAGGTGTCCTCAAAATTATTTTTAATGGCAACCCCTGCCCCAATTTTTTCAAGGTTCATTGCATTAAAAAAACTGTCAGCCCTTCCACTGGGTTTAATATGGAAGAGCTGCGAAGCTGAACTATGGTGGTAATTACGTATTTCCAATTATGCCTACTACGATGTGATGGTGTAATTGGTTATTTAAACTGTTAAAGAATGAGAAATATATATGATCCGGTGGTTGTCATTTATTTAGTGACCACTGGGACCATGGCCTTATGGTAGCTGCGGTATACCGCCATAGAGTGCACGGCAAAAATTGTCGCGTTCTTCATAAACACGTTACCAACGCCTCGCGTGTTCGGTGCGAACTCGGGCACAACGCCGTTACCGCCGACAACAGTTGGGCACGTTGTTTGTGTGACCGCACACGACCGCTGTCCAAACGCTGGGGTGAGCAAGCGCGCCAGCAGCAGCGAGCGAACGTTCACGCGGTCTATCGCTTCAACGGAAACTGAGCGGCGAATTACAGCGCATACAAAGGTAGGAGCCGTGTTGCAGATCGCATTCAAGATACGGCGCGCCAGACCGCCCGGTGCCGCGCAAAGTACAAGTTGCTCGCAGAGCAGAAGCCGCAACCCCTCCCTCCCGAGCTGCCTTCCCGCTGTCCTCCTTTCCCGTGGAAGATTGAGTCGGCAGTTCCCCTTGCGCCCAACGTTCTTAGCAGTTTAAGAACGTTGCTTGCGCCCGGTCGCAACATACGCATTTGGTGTCGCAGCTAAACGTCGCCTCCCCTCCCACCCTCCCTCCTTCCCGTCGCCCCACGGCCTTTCGCGCGACGAAAGAAGTCGCGTTTGCTCTCCGCCGTGCCCACGTTCCCCGTGAAAGTGCGCGCCCCTCGCGCGCATTCACTCGCACATATCGCACTCGGCCAATGAGAATTTTTGTTCTACATCCGGACGCGACCATCAAAGACTGAGGCCTTAACAGCTTCGCTGTAAAAGTTATATTGCAAGTGAGCAAAATGCGTTTTCAATTTATGCCTTATGTTACTTTAAAAATATCCTTGGATGTTCAAAATTTCAAAAACACAGGATTCAAGATTACCATTTCGAAAGTCTGCAACAAAAAAGAAACAATGCCATGATTCTGTAAACTGCACCTCATAATACACTTAATGTGGACGAAATAGTTGCATTGCACAGCGCCTTGGTATGCGTACCAGAAATGTTATAGTAGGGAATTTTCAAAAGTCTCGTAAACGGCACATTGTATACAAAAGCTCACCTGTTGAGATGCTGTCACAGATGCAGTCTACGTATGTGCATTACATTTTTAGAGCGCCGCTCTTAGGCGCCCACTCCTTCGGCGAGCGCCTGCGTCCTACCTCGTAACTAAGCGAACGAACACAACGAAAGATGAGAGCGAACGCGCAATGCAGCGGGGGATCAAAAAAGCGGCGAGATCGAAGAGAACGCGACTAGGAGGGTGCAGTGGAACCATAAGGTGCAAAGCGAGTGTATGGCGAAAGCGAGAAGAAAAGCGTAATGCCGCAAACAAGGGGCTTTACGGCGAGGATGGCTACAGGATCCCGCCAGAGAAGCGCGCGTCATCTGCATGGAAACAAAGTGCTCCATGAGCGCAGGTTGCCTGTGGAGGCTGCTCTAAATCGCGCCCATTTGTCACCGACGCGCTTACTCGTGATCTCCCGATCAAAGGGGTAGTTGCGCCACTCTTCGATGCGTTTTCTACGTGCCGCACGAGACAGGCTGTCCATGAGCGCCAATATATCGCGAAATGAAAACCCGTATTCAGCGGCGCTGAGATTTCACATTAGGGAGTACCGTAATCATCGGTGATTTTTTTTGCAGAGATCTGCTTGTTTGTTTTATTTTGTTTTTAGAAATTGCTGATTTGTTTTCAAATTTTCGCAAAAAATTTGAATAATGAAAGAAAATCTGCTATTACTGTTCCTAGAATTGAACTTTTTCTGTCAATTGCCACAAAGTTTATTCGTGTCGCCCCAGCGGTAGCCTTATAAAAACATCTATCCACTTAAATATATCTTCTGAAGAGAGAAGTCGGAGGTGGCCCCTAGCTAGAGACTCCTCTTAAGATACTGTCAGTGTCAGCTGCAGCACAATTGCAAGTGTGTTATGCACTACCTCACTGACCCAACTTAATATTATGAGGATGATATTAAGGTGAAAATTAAGCAGACTCAGCTTCAACTGACGGCTACGTAAGGCTAAGCATGCGTGGTTTGGTAGAGAAGCGGTGTTTTAATCCTTTGCATTTTGAAGCGTGCCAGCGTATCCTGTAGGTCTATCTCTCTCTCTCTCGCTGTCTGTGTCTATATGTATATATATATTCGCGGTGCGTCTTGTAAGATGACGATATTCCACACTGAAGTATGTGACCAGCGGGTGAGCCTGTCTGTTTCGAGGCTGAATAACTCGTCTGGCCACGCATATTTGTCGTGCAAGGAGGAAAGACAAATGTGCCTCCGCAATTACAGCGTGAGAAACGTCCTGCTCACATTCCACACCGACAAAGATGCTGCTGCGAGGGGGCAGAGTCACGGATTCATCGGACACACGTAGCGCCGTCTTTGGTAATTGCGCTATGTTATCAGCTTCAGAAGGAGAAGGGTCCTCGAACGACACCAGTTCTGTGGCTGACGCATTGCACAGACCAAAAGGCATTACGTTGAATTCGAAAAGGTCATCAGGTGTTGCGAACGCTGTCTTCTCTTTGTGGGGCTCATGCATCGGTATCTGCCAATATCCAGAACGCAAGTCGAGGCTCGAAAAGTATTCGGCACCTTGTAAGGTATCCAAAGCATCGTGAATACGGGGCATAGGATATACATCCTTACGGGTAATTTTGTTTAGTGCCCTATAGTCGACGCAAAAGCGTACCGAACCGTCCTTTTTTTAACTAGGACAACAGGAGACGACCAAGGGCTTGCTGAAGGCCTTATAACGTTCCGTGCGAGCATGTCGTTGACTTGGTCTTCTGTAACTTTCCGTTCAGCAGGACGATACACGGTAAGGGCGGCGACGAATGACGCGGGATCCGTCGGTTTCGATGTGATGCGTGTCCACGGTTGTTTTACCCATGCCATCCGAACACGCGTCAAAGCAAGGTTGGTGTTTCCTTAAGACGGTCAGCAAAGCATCAGTCTGAGTTGAGCTCAGATCTGAACTCACAGTGACCCTGAGAGCACTGGGTGAACCGCCCGTGGGCGTACACTCGGCGAAGGAGGAAAGAGGCGAAGCAGTGACGACGACACATACTGATGCTGCGTCGATATGCATGGCAACAGTGGACCCCTCCGGTAGCAGAAGTGGCTCTGATGTCGTGTTGTAGGCGGTCAGACTGGCGCAGCCGCGTGAGAAACGCACTAGATAAGAAGCGATGGCGATTCTCCGAAAAAATGCAGCGCTGAGAAGGGGAAACCACTGCGTCGCCATCGATATTTTCGCTTGATGTAATGGTGAGAATGCGGGCTTGGCCGGGTGGAAGAACAAAATCTGCCGCTGTGACAAGGTGAGGCGGCGAGGAATCGGCAGCGTCAGAGAGCTCGGTGTCCGTAATGTGTGTCAGTGGTTGTCCGCACGAAATGACAGCAGATGCAGCTGACAAGAAATCCCAGCCTAAGATGATCGGACGAGCGCACGACAAAGCGCAGTAAACTGTATATGATGGTGAATTACGTCGATGAGGACACGAGCAGTACACTGTGCGGTAGGGTAAATCGGACTGACATTGGCACCACATAAGACCAGACCAACATGCGGAATTTGCACTTTTCGTAGACGGAAGCATACTTCGCGATGAATAACAGAGAGGGCGGCGCCAGTGTCAATAAGAGCGTCGACAGAAACACCTTCCACACAAACAGCTGGTAAATTAGTCGGGCGAGCAGGAGGAATTGGGACAGTTCGCAAACAAGCAGTTTCTCCTCCAAAAACTGCAGCGTCTAGTTTTCCGGATGGTTGTCGAAAGAAGTGGAGGCAGGACGCAGGGGTGATGAAGTACGGCGGAACGGAGACAGGGAACGACGACGGGATGAGTGAGAAGACCAGGACATGTTTTGAGACAACGGAGGTGAGGGCGAGCGATGTGACGAGGATATATAGGGTCCTGGAACGTAGGCGTCCGATCTGGGCACATAGTCTCTCTCATAGGCGGAATAGCCACGTCGTTCATCGTGCTGGCGCCGGCGGCAGAAACGAGAGGTATGACCACGTATGCCACAGTAGAAACATACTGGGCGGGAAGGGCGCCAGGTAGAGTCATATGGTTGCGCGGGGGCCTTCGCTGCCATCAAGGCCAGGTGGTCGCAGACAACGGTGGCAGGTGCAGACGGAACTGGGACCGCAGGCCGCGAAGCAATCTCGGCTTAAGAAGGTGCACAAACAGGCGCAGCGGACCGGGCATGTGTGACCGTTGGCATGGACGCCAGTTCTTCTTTAATGATCTCGCGCAAACTGGGAGGAGGAGCGTGCAAAGACGCAATGGCGGTGTTGGCCGGAGCATGACCATGAAGCTCCTCGCGCACAATGATGCGGATGAGCGCTCGCAATTCGTCGTTGTCGGTAAGGTGAGCGTCGCAGGAGGAGCGGGGAAGACGAAAGGAGCAGATTGTGGCAATTCGTTGGCAAGTCGTGATGATGTCACTAACGGAAGTGGGGTTCTCAATAACAAGGGCGTGAAAAGCAACGGAGTTGATGCCCTTCAGGATCTGGCGGATACGTTCCGCTTCGGGCATGTCACTCTGAGCGCGACGGCAGAGGGCCAGAACGTCTTCAATGTAAGAGGTATAAGATTCCTCGGCTCCCTGGATGCGGGTAGCGAGCTTCTGTTTCGCTACTTCGGAGCGCCCAGCAGATATGCCAAATATCAGTCGCAGCTGCGCAGTAAATGCTGGCCAGTCAGGGAAGTCGCGCTCATGGTTGAAAAACCAAGTTTGGGCGACGTGCCCCCAGGTAGAAGGCTACATAGCGGAGCTTGTGTGACTCGTCCCAATGGTTGCAAGCGCTCACTCTGTCGTACTGGTCTAGCCAGGCTTCCACGTCTTCGCCGCGAAGGCCAGAAAAAACCTGAGGGTCGCGTTGCGGTGCGGTGACGCACCAAATAGGCCCAGCTGGCGGAGCTGATGTGGTGGCAGCAGTGGATGCGGTGGTTTGTGCCATGACTGGTGTTGGCGAGCACAACCGTCGACCAGAGTGGAGCTCCAGGGGTGACGGGTAGAGCAAGAGGACGGGGATATCAAGCACCTCCATCACTTGTGAGACGACGCCCGAGACGAAGGCAGAGCTCTTGTATTGTCACACAGCGCGAGACAGCCCACGAACACCAACCCGACAAAATGATGATGATCGTGAGGATGGGTATATACACATGAAGACGATGATGAACTGCACAGTTAGTGCTCACAATATATATATATATATATTCTGGTCATTTATTGTGCACTTCATCATCTGTACATTATCATCATGCGTGTGCCCCTCATCTTCATCGCGCGTGCGGGCGCATCATCATCAGTGTGGAGTGTGTCAAAGGCTGTTCAGGCTGGTTGTGGACGCTGGCCTTCTTCGCCGTGTCGTCTCTCGGGCTCAATAAAGGTCCGCCCTTAGTGTGACGTCACAAGCGGTGGAGGTGCTTCTTGGTTCCCCGTCCTCTACGCGCCTGGCCTACTCCCTGGAGCTTCGTTCGGGTCGCCGCTTGTGCCCACTGTCCGTCAGCATGTCGCAGGACGAGCAGCCTGGTGCTTCTACCCTAACCATCCCGCCTTCACAAGCAGCACCTTCTGTGATCATCAGCGGCCACCAGCGTGATCCCCATCTGTTCGCTGGTCTTCATGGTGAAGATGCTGAGGACTGGCTGGATGATTACGAGCGCGTAAGCTCTGCTAATCTGTGGGATGATCCCCACAAGCTCCGCCATGTCTCGTTCTACCTGACCGGCGTGGCGAAGGCCTGGTTTTTCAACCAGGTCTGGTTGATTTCACCGATTGGACGAACTTCAAGCAGCAGCTTCGGCAAGTTTTTGGCACGCCGGCGGTTCGCTCCGCCCTTGCGAAGAAAACTCTGGATGCTCGCACACAACACTCCGGCGAGTCCTACACATCGTACATGGAGGATGTGCTTGCACTCTGTCGCCGTGTCAATGATGCCATGGCTGAGTCAGAAAGGATACGCCACATTCTTAAAGGTATTGGGACTGTGACCTTCAACGCGCTCGCCGTCAAGAACCCGGCTACCGTCGCTGACATCGTCTTGACGTGCCAGCGCCTCGACGAGCTCGAGTCCGTTCGCTTGCAGCCGGGCTTCAGCGAACACCGTTCTGCGGCAGGCCCTGACATGCCTATGATGATCCGGGCGATCATACGCGAAGAACTGCGCTCACTTGGCTTGTCACCTTCGTTGATGATTCCTGCTCAGCCTTCTGGTGCAGCATTGCGCGACGTCATCAGAGAGGAACTTGCGTCAATGACCTGCTCTGCGAATGTGGACCCTCCGGCCCCTCGCACCGTACCAACATACGCGCAGGTTGCTGCCGCGCCTCCAACTAGTGTACGGCCAACGTTGCCTCTACCCACATACGCGCGGATTGGTGTCGCTCCTCCGACCAATGTCCCCTAATTAATTACCACTTGAGCCGTCATCGCCCCACCTGACCGCACTATCTCACAGCGTACCGAGCGCCCCTTATTACCCGCCTTGGCGACCGTCTCGTCCTACCTGTTATTACTGTGGTTACCGCGGCCATATATCACGTTTTTGCCGCAAGCGCCAACACGATGAGCGTCGCGGGTACGACCTGTGTGAACGCGATGTGTATTCTGGTGGGGCCTCTTACCAAAGCCGTCGTTACGCTTCCCCTCCGCGCCGTTCCCCATCTCCGCCCGCAGCGACCGAGACGCCGAATGGTTACCGCACACCAGACGCCGATCACCTTCGCCCTTCCGCCGCTCCTCGTCACCGCTTCGGCCTGCCTCATTCACCTCTGACCATCGCCCGGAAAACTAAGTAATGCAGTTTTTTGGAGGAAAAACTGCATTCACCGACAGGACTACAATTCCTCCAGCGCGCCCTTGTAATATGGTGTCCGTGTTTGTTGAAGGTGTGCACGTTGAAGCTTTGGTGGACACCGGTGCGACTTTATCTGTTATGCATTCCGATTTGTGTAGGCGTCTCAGGAAAGTTACGACGCCTTATGATGGACCCGCGTTGTTGCAGCTCAAGGGAAAACAATCCTCCTTCCGCATTTGTACAGTGCGTGTATTCATCGATGGCATCGTCCACTACATACAATTTGCTGTGCTGTCGCCCTGCTCCCACGAGCTCATTTTAGGATGGGATTTCCTTGCCTCTGCCTCTGCTGGTATATGTTGTGGGCAAGGTGTCGTACATATGACAGACACCGACTATTCGCTCGGCGATGAACCGCACCAGCCACTTCGTCTACTCGCTGCAAAAGATACCGAGCTACCTCCAGGCTGTCAGCAAATTCGGACCATCACGTCCAACGTCATCGACCATGGCGATGTGTTAATGTTACCTTGTGAGCGTTGGCTCACAAAAGGGATAGCCATTGTTTCAGGCCTAGTTATGTTTGATAATGGTTCTGCGCTTCTCGCAGCAAGGAACACAATATCTGAGAAAATTCTAGTTCCTAAAGGCACCACTTTGGTTTGCGTTGCTGATTCAGAGCCTCTCTCTGTCGTTCCCCTTAAGGCTGCTCCCTTCTAAAATCCCTCCTGCTGGACATTCTGCCTCTACCTCCACTCTTGCTGCTGCAATCAGCTTGGACTTGACCCCTTCGCAGACGCAACAGCTCCTTGACTTGTTGAAGAAGCATGAAGGTTCATTTGACGCCCATTCTTCAACATTGGAACAGCGGACCTTCACAGCGCATCGGATTCAGACAGACGGCAGATCCATCGTGCGTCGCCGGCCGTATCGCGTGTCTCTGGCTGAGCGCAAAATTATTGAGCAAAACGTCGCCGACATGCTGCAACGTCAGATAATTCGCCCCTCTGCTAGGCCTTGGTCGTCTCCCATTGTTTTGGTCCGAAAAAAAGATGGCTCCGTGCGTTTCTGCGTAGATTACCGAGCGCTCAACAAGATCACGCGCAAGGATGTGTACCCCATGCCTCGCATTGACGATGCCCTCGATTCCCTGCAAGGTGCCGAGTACTTCTCCAGTCTTGATCTGCGTTCAGGTTACTGGCAAATTCCGATGCACGGAGCCGACAAAGAAAAAACAGCGTTTGCAACACCAGATGGTCTTTACGAGTTCAACGTCATGCCCTTCGGCCTCTGGAATGCTCCCGCAACTTTTGAGCGCCTGATAGACACCGTTCTGCGTCGCCTGAAGTGGAAGACCTACTTGTGCTATCTGGATGATATCGTTATTTTCTCGTCGACATTTGCACAGCACCTGCAACGTCTCGACGAGGTTCTCACGTGCATAGCCAACGCTGGTCTTCAGCTCAACACCAAAAAGTGTCATTTTGCAAGCAAGATGATCAAGGTCTTAGGTCATATTGTAAGCAAGGATGGTATTCCACCTGATCCTGACAAGATTTCTCCGGTGCTTCACTTTCCTCGTCCAGAAAAGACCATGAACCTACGCAGTTTCCTCGGCATCGCTTCCCATTTTCGCCGATTTATTCGCGATTTCGACTCTATAGCTGCACCTTTACACCACTTACTGCGTGCTGGTGCTCCCTTCGTGTGGTCACGTGAATGTGAATCTGCCTTTGACCAGCTAAAGGACGCTCTCACATCTGAACTTGTCCTCTGTCATTTTGATGAGACTGCACCCACACTCTTGCACACGGATGCTAGCGGCCATGGCATTGGTGCTGTGCTCCTCCAGCGAGAAAGCTCTTCGCGTGAGAGAGTCGTTGCGTATGCCAGCCGCGTGCTCACACCTGCCGAGAAGAACTATACCACCACCGAGCAGGTGTGCCTCGCTGTCGTTTGGTCCGTCCAGAAATTTCGCCCTTATCTCCACGGTCGCAAATCTCCACGGTCGCACACACTCAAGAACTTGGGCGGGCCTCTTGGTGGCTGGATTCTTCGTCTGCAAGAATATGACTTTGAAATCATCTACAAGTCTGGTAAGAAGCACCAAGACGAAGACGCTCTTTCTCGCTGCCCGCTTCCTACAGCCGCACTCTCAATGGTTTCCGCACCACCACTCCAGTGACGCACTCACTGAGTCCTCTTCTACGGCGGTTTTGCATTCGTCACTCTTGATCATCTGACTTCGCACGACCATGAATCATTTCGTCTCAACAACTCGCTGACTCGTACTGTCGCGTATTATAGACCACTTCGTGGAGCTTCGCCCGCCTAACGCCTGGTCGTCGACAGCTGACACAATTTAAGCTGGAAAACTCCGTGCTGTACCGCCATATCCACCATCCTGATGGGACGCGCTGGTTGCCCGTGCTACCTCGTTGCCTTCGTGCGCGTGTCCTGCAGGTCTTTCATGACGATTTGACTGCTGGCCACCTTGGCATCCAGAAAACTTACGACCGCATAAGAAGTGCTTCTACTGGCTGGGTCTACCAGTGCGGCGAGATAGTCGCTTCCTGCGCCATTTGTCAGCGTCGCAAACGTCCAACATCAGCTCCTGCCGGGCAACTACTACCAGTCTCATGTCCTGCGGAACCATTTGAGGTTGTTGGCATCGATCTCTATGGGCCACTTCCCATGGCTCCTACCGGTAGTCGATGAATAGTGTAGCCGTCGACCACCTGACGCGCTATGCCGAAACAGCTTGTGTAAGTTCCACATCGGCTTCCGAAGTCGCTGCCTTCATTCTTAAATCCATAATCCTGCGTCATGGCGCCCCTCGTGTCGTTCTGAGCGACCGCGGTAACACATTCCTTTCCCAACTGGTAGGCGAAGTGCTCAAAGCCTCTGGCACCACTCACAAGACTACATCAAGTTATCATCCTCAGACCAACGGCCTGACTGAGCGGTTTCATCGTACGCTCTCTGACATGATAGCCGCCTATATTCAACCCGATCACAGAAAGTGGGACACAATTTTCCCATTCGTCACCTTCGCGTATAACACCGCCGTTCAACGCAAAACCGGTTACTCGCCATTCTACCTTGTTTAAGGCCGTTCACCCAGTTCCTTTCTCGATATTTCTTTCTTCTCTGCCCCTGTCTTTCCATCTCGATCTTCCTGCGAAGATTATGTTTCCCGCCTCGTCCATTGTCGCCAGCGTGTCCGCGTCAGCACCACAGCCAGACAGCGGGACCGCAAGGATCATTATCACGCATCGTGTGGTATTCTACAAGCCTGGCGATGAAGTGCTGCTCTGGACACCAGTTCGCACTCTTGGGTTGTGCGAGAAGTTTCAGTGTCAGTTTATTGGCCCCTACACGGTCCTGGAAATGACTTCTCCAGGTAATTATCGAGTGACCCCTGTTGTTTCCTCAACTGACCGCCGTTGCCGCTCTGCCGAAGTGGTCCACGTGTCTCGTATGAAGCCCTTCACGCGGCGTTCCCTGTACCTTTAGGCAGCGGCCAGGATGGCCGCCTTTCGCGCGAGGGAAATTAGTGTGGGCATTTATTGTGCACTTCATCATCTGTACATTATATTCATCACGCGTGTGCCCCTCATCTTCATCGCGCGTGCGGGCGCATCATCATCAGTGTGGACTGTGTCAAAGTCTGTTCAGGCTGGTTGTGGACGCCGCCCTTCTTCGCCGTGTCATCTCTCGGGCTCAATAAAGGTCCGCTCTTACTCTGATGTCAGAATATATATATATATATTGTAATTAAGAAGTGCCGGTTAGCCAGATGCATCTCCAGCGCATATAAGTTGACGATGTGCCGGTCAGTCGGGAACATCACCAGCTTTTATGCACGGGGCCGCTCTTCACTGCTCGCAGGTTCTGGCTACCGCACCGAGGTCGACCTCTGAATCTTTGCGTACCGTGTCAATAAACACCTCGAAAATAATATATGCAGGCACGTATACCATGTCGGCTCTCCATGTTTTCATTCCCAACGTTTCGTCCATGGTCCAGCCTTCGTGATGCGATCTATATATGCTAATATGACGATTAAAATGCGAAGTGATTAAAAAAACGCTTAAGAGCAGGTGGCCTCAGGTCTTAATTCATGTTACGGTAATCTGCCGTCGACAAATAAATAAAAGGACGTGTGTATATACAATTTACTCTTCACTTCTGACTGCTTTGTCCGATAACGTCGAGAAGTGGGATCTCCTCCATGACACCAAACTTATTGGAGAGGCAGCACTTTCAGATATTCCCGTGACACAGTCGAATATGGCAACGGCAATCGAACAGATGGCCTCAATTTGCGGTGATCCGTTGCTCGACTTCGAAGACTGCTCGCCTGACGCGTCGGCCTAGCCGAACGGATCGTCTGCTAAAGGTAGCGGTTGATGCGCAGTAACCACTTTAATGCAGCAATAACAGTGTTCTAAATAAGAAGAAAGACGGCTCAAACTGCACAGTGGCAGCTCCCAGCTCGTACGCTCTTTCAGGAGGCAAAGTGATACCTCTAAAAAAAAAATTGAAGAAAAATCAAGCGTTAAGAATAATGTTAGTGTCACGAACCCTAATGCAACGCTTCGTGCTTTCTAAGGGCGGTAATATTTAAAAAAATGCTCGTGTACTATTTGTGCAAATGCGGCATTTTTGCACAGTCAAATGAACAATGAAACATCCCTCAATAGTGTATAATTCGCTGTTTTTACGTGAGAACACGGAAGCAGTAACCATATTTGTGCCCACGCCGTATCGAACCAGGATATACGCGTTTCGTGCTGAGCGCGTTCGATAAAAACAATTTTTCTATATCTATTCTAGGTTAGACAAAACAGTTCTCTTAAATGCCAAACCTTTAACTTCCGAGGGCAAACCTCATGCCATGTGACTCGAACCTCGTATGTTATCGATTTAAAAATGCGCGAATATTATCAAAGCTTAAACAAGGCACGTTTCATGTTAACAGTCTAGTGCAGATATTTGTACTCACCCACATCTTTTAATTGCAGGTTACAATTGATGTATTAAGACAGCGAAAATAGATTTCTCTTATTTCCTACTCGAAGGATGGCTGTCTTCGCGTTGCAGACTACCACAATCGGACGCCCTAAATATCTGCTAAGCTAGAGCCCGAAAGGAAAGATAAATTCAAACGCATGAAGGTAACACTCAGATAAAGCAAGTCGATCTCACATAAATGCGCTTTTTTGCTTGCCAAATCTGCATTGTCAAAAATGTGTTGCAGCATTTCGGAAACGGTAGTCAGTACGCCATTTTGAGCTAGTTTGTCCGGCTACTTGCAGGAATGCTACCGGAACTGAGGAAAACGAGCAGCAAGCGTTATGCGGTGTCTGCGGTGTCTGCAGCAAGGTTTACACCAGGCTGCATGCCTTACACAGGCATGCCACCGAGCACTACGGCGAGGAATCCTACATTTGCGAAGCATGTCATCTACCCTCTGTAAAGATTACGAAGTCGGTAACACATTGCCAGAAGAGCACAGGAGAAAAGCTCTACATATGCGAAACATGTGGCAAATCGTTCAAACGGACGTGGAGCCTTAACGTACACCAGCGCATCCATACAGGCATAAGACCCTACAACTGCGAAACATGTGGTAAATCATTCGCGCGGAGGGATAATCTTATTGCCCATAAACGCACGCATACACGCGCTACTCCCTACTGATGCGGAAAATTATTCAAGCAGTTGTCGCACCTTAACGCACATCAACTAAAATACACAGGCGAGAAACCCCATGTCTGCCCAAAATGTATGAAATCATTCCAGACCAAGCGGTCCCTCAAAGACCATTTCAACCTGCATACGGGCGCGAAACCTTTCGTGTGCGAAATATGTAGCAAGTCTTTTCCGTTCAGGGGAAGTCTCAGATATCATCGCCTCTGCCACGCAGATGAATCGCCGCATCAGTGAGCCCGTGGCGTCGATTCTTCAGCAGAGAGAGAAACCCTCGACGGACATTTGTGCGAGATGGTTACATGCTATTTGTGTGGAGATTCGTTTAGAGATGGCATTCAGCTGGCCACACATCTCGTGACGCACAGAGATGGGCAGCCGCAACAGTGAGATTGGTGCGCATATAAAGTCAATCGTCCGCGACTTTTGCACAGAGACGTGAGTGTGAACCTGTGTAGGAAAACAACGCTGAATTTATTTCATAGCACTGAACAACATACGCTGCACAGAGCAGGCGTAAACCAGATTCTTTCGAAGGAAGTGGAAAACAGCTTAGTGCATTGCACAATGTAAACGATGCCAGCTGAATCTTTCAAGTTACGAGACAATACACGTTCATCGGAATTATGTGCCAAAAGATTTTGAATAACTCGACCAGTGCACGCTGTTCCCATAAGTGGTAGTCGTGAACGTAGTTATAACAAACTCATTTGAAGACAAACCCAATTGGGCTGCAATTTTATATTTTGTGTAAGTACAGCGTAGGAGTTTTCGCAAAAAAACCTGGACAGGAGCGTTTAGTTCATAGAATTTTCTATCCGAGTGTTTTGACGGTGTTGTAGTAAAAACCCTTATGGTACTACCTTTTTTTAACAATTCTGCAGTGTCAATAGACGAAAATGTGAAGCTGCGAAGAATATTGGAACCGATGGAAGGTTTCCAGTAAACGTAACAAGTCCGTTCTGTCATTACGATGCTTCCCTGGAGCCTTCAAGAAAGTGTTTGCAGTAAATTCTGCGACAATGTTTAGCCATGGTGTACCCACACCAACAGTTGATTGTTTGAAGTTACGGCCAATGCAATGATTTATTTCTTTATTGCCAAGACACATGCGAGGCAGTGTTAGGTCTTTCATCTTTAACTTGTAAGCGACTGACTGCTGAGCGAGTTGGTAATGCAAGAGAAAGAAGTGCTACATAGACGAATGACAAGAACAAGGCGACAGCAGGATCGCTTATTACAACTGATGGTTTATTAAAGAACATGACAGATAACTTAGGACAGCTGAAAGAACCATTTGCCCAAAACTCAGTTTCTAGATAATATATACCTGCCTATTGTAGCTAAACTGAAGGATTGGCTACACACTTATCTCCTGCTTTTTGGGCAATGAAAGCTTTTATGGGTTCACGTGCCTTGGCTTTATACCGTGCAAGCACCTTTGCATGAATTAGCGGAGGGCAGCTTAACTCATGGCCATGCAGAGTCAAGTAAGATTATCGCTACCCTATCAGTGAAGCTTGATGGTGCCTCAGGCGAGGATTAGGGCAACGGCCAGTTTCGTCCACTTCCATCATAATAGAGAAACTTAGTAAACGACACTGTTACCATGTTTTAACAAACCGTCCCTGTGTTTGCCATTGCGGGCGTGCCACGCAATAGCACTTTGCTCTGTTATATTATTAGTACTACTCTAATTATTTACCTTTGCTTAATATCCAAAATTGAGCCGATGATAGTAGTGGCAGTGTGTTAGACTGGTGTTACTAATATTGCCTACATTCCCTTTCGATCGCGATCGAGGCGTATCTGGATTGAAATTCTCGACCGCGATTGGCTCCTTCCCGCAGCGTGTGCAAATGTGTCAATCACGGCCGAGAAATTCGATCGTGATCGGGCACAGTCACAATCGAAGTGGCGCCGTGTGACACCCGTATTATATTCCAATTGTTTGGAGTTTCACTGCATCATAAGCTCATTGACAAGATATTTAGTTATCGTCTTATCATGGCGAAACTTTTGCCAGTTTCAAAAGAGCTACAGTTTTTTTTATCTATTTAGAAGTCTGTTTTTATTCTCACTGCTGTGTTTACAGCCGTAAAATCTTTCTTTGCTGTTGTGACAAACATATTTGTGCGACCAATGGCATCCCAAATAGGATGTGTCTTTTAGGTATATGTATGATTAACCTTAACTTGACGGAACCGTAGTCGATAATAAAGAGAACCTTGTTATCCAGACGGAAGGCGTCTGTGTCGACTCGCATGGCTTTGCTTGTATCTTATTACTTACAACCATTTTAAACCAATTGTGCATAAGGGAAAGAGGGGGGGGGGTGTAAAAAAAGGCTGGGAGCTGGTTACCTAGACTTTTTTTTAGTTAGCTGCTTTACACTTGGGGATGTGGCAAACGTAATACTTTTACAAACCGTCCCTGTGTTTCCCATTGCGTGCGTGCCACACAATAGCATTTTGCTGTGTCATTTATTTAGTGCTACTTTAATTATTTACCTTTGTTTAATATCCAAAAGTGAGCCGATGATATTTTTGGCACTGTGTATCACCGGTGCCACTACTATTATATACATTTGCTTTGAATCGCGAGCGAGAAAGATCTGGATAGAAATTCTTTACCGCGATTGGCTACTTCCTGCAGCGTGTGCAAAGGTGTCAATGGCGGAGGAGAAATTCGATCCTGATGGGGCACGATCACGATCGAAATGGCGCCGTGTGACACCCGTATTAAATTCCAATTGTTTGGAGTTTCACTGCATCATAAGCTCATTGATAAGATATTTAGTTATCGTCTTATCATGGCGAAACTTTTGTCAGTTTCAAAAGGGCTACAGATTTTATCTATTTGGACGTCTGTTTTTACTCGCACTGCTGTAGTTACAGACTTAAAATCTTTCTTTCCTGTTGTGACAAACATAATTGTGCGACCAATGGCATCTCAAGTAGGACTTGTATTTTAGGTAAATGTATGATTAACCTTAACTTGACAAAACCGTAGTCGATAATAAAGAGAACCTTCTTGTCCAGACGGAAGGTGTCTGCGTTGACTCGCATTGCTTTGCTTGTATCTTATTTCTTACAACCCTTTTAACCTAATTATGCATAAGGGAAAGAGGGGGGGGGGGTGCAAAAAAGGCTGGGAGCTGGTTACCTGGACTTTAACTTAGCTGCTTTACACTAGGGGACGTGGGAAACGTAAACAACCGAGTAACAACATGGGCAAGAAGGAGTGGGGCAGGTCTTGTTGCATTCTTGTAGCTACACGCTGGTTGATGTGGCGATTGGCGCCATCTATTTGTGTGCCTGAGCGTTTCTTGCAGTGTCACTGGGGTGTCCATAACCTGTCTAACAGATCAGTGTCCCATATAAATGAAATGCGTGAAGCTTCCTTGCTGCTATAGCCGATCTGGAAATCCTTTGGCAAGTTCTCGACAAGAGCGTCCTTTTCACCACGGTAACTTGGGCGCGACCACACAACGTAAGATGTTTCCTATCTCACTGCACGAATTTCAGAGCGGACAATCGGTACGACCCGTCTTGAATAACTATACAGGGCTGTGTGCTGTTCTGGTCCCTATTCGATGCAATGGCACGGCCTCGTCTGGTTAAGAAGCGCGCATTTGGCGGAAGGCAGCGCGACAGAACTTGAGTACAGATGTCCAATTTCGTGATTTCATTACTTTTGCTATATTAACTTCAAAGGGATGTGAGAGCGCAGTGCGCACGAAGTCGCTGCAGCTAGGGCATTCCAGCATTACTAGTGGGGGAGGGGATCCACCGCAACTTTATTGTGAACTCTTTGCTGTTGAGAGAGAGAGAAAACAATAATTTGAACCATCGAGGTCGTTGCTCTTGAGTTCGACTGGGTGGTGTCCTTATGCCAGGACTCCACTAACCATGGCTCGTCGACGAACTTGCTGGACGAGTACTTCTTGGCCCGACCGTGTATCGCTCGTCAGCTCTACCTCCCACCGCTCAAATAATGTGCTAGGCTTCTTTCAGCACTGACTTTTGCCACCGCATCCCCACGAGATGTGGAAGAGTGTAGGGCGTGTGTCCCCGCACTAGGGGCAGATGCCACGATTTGTTAGTGGGTACATTTTGCTGTATCTGTGTAGGTCTCAGAGTTACTGCGTACGTCGGAGAGCTACTGCCTCTTCAATGCTTAGCTTTTTGTGAGGAGAAGGATAAATCCTGCGGTTGAGCCGTTAGATTTAGAGGCGGTTCCAGTAATTGGATGGCAGCGGTACGAAGGTAAAGGGTGGGGATCGATGGGACGATTGGTTTTGCCCCTCTCGGTTGATTAGAACTCGAGCAAAAAGCGTTCGCCACGTGATTCGATGGGATTCTTGCAGCATCGGGTCTATGATCTGAGCCGCTAGCATCGGTGTTCGTCCGTTGGTAAAGTTACGGTAGGCCTGTTGTGAGTCAGTAACGATGTGAACTTCCATGCCCGCCCTGTCTTGTTGCTTTATTACTAGCGCCGCGACTATGGTCCCCGCCGCTACTGGCATCTCTGCCATGACGGAGGCCGCGAGGGTCAAAGAGTCTTCTCCCGTACAGGGCAGCTATACCGCGAAGAGGCCCCCTTTAGGGTACGCCGCCACGTCCAAGTACGTTGCGTATGGGTCACCCTTTAATAGTCACCGCTGTCTGTCGATGCGAGCCTTGCGCCGTCCTTCGTGGAGTTGATGACTCATGTTCTTTGGGATGGGGCTCGCCTTGATCCTGCTTCAGACCTCGGGCGGGAGTGATCGTTGCCCATCGAGGGCATGGAGTTCCGTTGCCGTTTCGGCCCGGTGGAGGATGGCTCTGCCCGCCGCCGCGTTCTGTAGTCTGGCATTTTTTTGAAGCCATAACAAGCGCCCGACAGCTCAGCGAAGGTGTTGTGGATCCCGAGGGCCGCTAACTTCTCGTTTGAGGTGGTTTGTAGGCGCCCCTGAGGATTGCATCGTCTTGTTTATGGCCGTGCTTGTTTAGCGAGTAGTAGTCATACGGCATGCTATACGTCACTGAACTCACCACCAGTGCCTGGACGAGGCGGAGCGTGTACTCTTCTCGCATGCCCTTGCGGCTTCTTGTTATTTTTTTGTTAATCTGCGACATCTGTTTCATAGCGCACCTTAGGGTTTGGATGGCTAGGGTGTCTTTCAGGTTGCTCTGGATCCAAAACCCAGGAATCCTGGTATTATTCCCCTTCGTGATCTTCTGACCGTCTAGATAGAGGTCGATAGGACCGGAGGACTTGCAGATTCCTCCTCCGTGCACCCGCATCACCTCGGTCTTCTCGGGCGCGCAACGCTTCCCGCTGGCTTCCGCAAACCTCTCCACTGCCGGCGCGGCCTCCTGAAGGGTCGCCTCAAGAAGCCCGCGTCGATCGAGGGCTTCTTGACGGGCTTGGGTACGATCACGCTTTCTGCGTGATTCCACTCGTTGAAGGTGAAGCGTGATGCGCGTGAACCTCGTCGTCCACATGTCGTGGCAAGATGCCAAAAGGAAGAGAGTGGTTCCGATCCTTCTGCTGGCTGCACCCCTTCTTGCTCGCAATTTCTTCTTTCTGAGTCGCACACTTGCGGAAAACGGAAGCATCACATGGACTGTTAAGGTATGTCTTATGCTGGCTGTTTCCTGAGCTGCGATAGATACGCTGCATCACTATCAAATTCAAATGAAATAGCCAATTGCCAGCGTGCCACGAAAAGCATTGAGGTAAATAGAACGTTTGGTATGCGGGAAGAAAGCCGAACGGCATTCTACTGTTGTTTTGCTTTTGATTTCGCATCTTGCTGCGGCACCCTGCAGCATGTGGCCGACGCGCCTGTTTGCCACGCGCTGATGTGTTTCTATTCATCGAGATGGCGATAGTACATAACCGGAACTTCTTTCATTTTACAAGAAACTTGGCTAGCCCGTGAAAAAAATTTATCGCAGAAAATATCACCGAGATGGCACGCTGCCCTGCGTAGCTCCAACCTCAACGACCAACTATGGGCGACCCAGCAAGCCTGCGAGGCGGCGAAGAGGCAACACCTCGACGCCCCCACGTGGGAGACTTAGGCCCAGCCACCACCTCTTGCTGGTTTTAATAAAGTTTATTCAGTCAGAAATTATCAACCTTTTCGTTTAGATCGGCCTACAAGAGGTGGTGGATCACTTACGTAGTATCAGCCACAATTTGCCACAAAGCAAGGATGACATATAAACTTCTGTCCCCTGAATTCGAAATTCTAGTAATAGCCTTAAATGTACCTTTATGTCGCTCATTTTCCATCGCGAATGTATACTCTCCTTCAGGTGTTCACGACACTCTGGATAGTGTAATCTCTACTAGCGGGAATGTTATATTGGCGGGTGACTTCAACTCTCATCATCTGGCATAGGGCTTAAAAAAGATCCTTGCGGTACTCGACTGTGGCATTGGTCACAAGAGATCATCATCATTAGCCTATATTTATGTTCACTGCAGGACGAAAGCCTCTCCCTGCGATCTCCAATTACCAACCATGTATGCACTGTGTTTAAGGCAACATTTGAAACGTACAATTCTAATGCGTATAGAAAGGTGAAGCGTGATGCCCGTGGACAATTACCTCGTCGTCCATATGTTTTGCGCTAGCTGATTACAACTTGCGTCTGCAAATTTCCTAACTTCATCACCCAACCTAGTTTTCTGGCGTCCTCGGCTGCGCTTCCCTTCTCTTGGTATCCATTCTTTAACTGTAATCGTCCACCGCTTATCCATCTTACGCATTATATGGCCTGCCCAGCTCCATTTTAAATGCGAAGCATTTCTTAGTGACCATTTGCCACTTTGAAAGTGTCTGCCTGTCCGTCTCTGTCTGACTGTCCTGGTGCTCTCATGGTCGTTTCGTCAACATTGTACTTACCAAAATTGGCATAGTATGGCAAGAGTGTATGGCGAACATAAATGGTAGGTCGTTACGTGAATTGCATAACATGCGTGTCATGTAGGTCATGAAACAGCTGCCTAAAATGACAATGACCCAGCGTAAAAACTATAACCCTCAAAAACCACTGAAATCGGTTCTGACGTGGGTACTAAGTGCAAGAATTACTAAAGGATGGTGGTAGAAGCCATCGTCATGACCATCACTCGGCAAAACTGACAATGACTCGGCAAAGAAATTACCACTCAAGAGGAGGAGGAGGAGGAGTAGATTTTAATGAAGAGAAGGGAGGAGAGGTCACCATTCAAAAGCCACTGAAATGGGTTCGGACGTGAGTACTAAGTGAAGGAAAAGGCTAAACGTTGATGGGCGAAGTCATAGTCATGAGTACGACTAAGGCTTTCCCCTTAAGGTCTCTTAGGCTTAGCTAAAGGGACTCTTGAGGAACTTATATGAATGTGATGACATCCGTGTCTGTTGGTCATGAAACAGGCGCCTACGTCTTGGTGCTCCCATGGTCATTTCGTTAACTTGGTATGCTCCCCGCACCCTGCTTCCCATTACATCTATTCCCACAATTCGTGGGATCTGCCGAATTTTTCTCCTAATGTCAATTAGAATATCGGCTATCCCTGTTTGCTCTCTGATCCACACCGCCTTTTCCTGTTTCTTGATATTAGGCCTAACATTTTTCGTTTTATCGCTCTTTATGGGGACCTTAACTTGTTCTCGACCTTATTTGTTAACTGCGAAGTTTGTGCCCCACATGTTAGAACCAGTAAAATGCAATGATTATACACTTTTATTTTTGAACGACAGCAGTAAGCTCTCAGTCAGGATTTGGTAATGCCTGCCGTATGCACTCCAACATAATTTTATTCTTCTGTAAATTCCTTCTCATAATCAGGGTTCCCTGTAAGTAATTGACCTAGATAAACGTACTCCTTTACAGAATGTAGAGGCTGACTGGCGATCCTGAATTCTTGGTCCTGGGCCAGGCTATTGAACATTACTTTTGTCTTCTGCATAATAACCTGCAATCTTAATCATTAGTTAATAAAATGTCGAACCTAGAGCACTGGACAGGCCGATTTTTTCTGCCCGGCCCGGGCCCGTTTTTACGTTGGGCTGCCCGCTCGAGCCCGACCAAAAGTTTCATGGCGAGACCCGGGCCCGTCCCGGGCCCGATAACAATCTACGTTACCCGCCCGGCCCAGCCCACCACCCCTTTACCTTAGGCCCGAGCCCGGCTCGACACCGGCGCGAACCCGGCCCGAGACCGAAAAAGGTCACCGAGCGGCATTTAAAAAAAAAATTAAAAAAGAGAATGAAATGAATTTATTCGTAAGGCATAAATACATGTCATATGCAATTATGAACGCCATTTCAGCGGTCTGAACGCAAATAGGAGCGCGCGAAGTAGTACGAATGACCCTGCCGAGCAGTATCGCCAGCAGCTTCCGACAGCGCGACCTTGAAGCGGCCCAATCCACTTCTATCGCAGCGCCGCCACAGTATTTTTCCACGTCGGGCGCCTCACTGGAAAGCATGCGCCGCCCTAGCCGCTCGTCCCACTCAACCGTATTTCTAGTCGAAGCGCAGGCACGACCGGTCGTGAGCGCAGCGCATGAATGGAGTAAATGGAGAAAGAAAGCTTCTCGTTCCTCCATGGTGCAGCGTAATGCGCTGCAGCTAGGCAGCCGGTTGAGAACATGCGCGCAATCATGGATGGACGCAGTGCCATATTTCGGCCGCGTGACAAATTATCTTACCAGTCATCGTTTTACCAATTCGCCTTTGACGAATCAAGAAGTCGCGAACGCGCTTGCGCCGCGCTGAAAGCATTAATTACATTGATTTAGGTAAGAAATACAATGGCATCCTTTGGTTTGAGGCGACTTCGCTCTTTCTGGACTTTTACATTCTGTTCAAACAGCGCAAAATACGGCGGAAGAAGTAAAGTGAAGTACGCAGGAGTAGCACTGCTAGCTTCCAGCTGCGCCGGGGCAACAGGTTTTTCGGAGTAGACGCACGAAGATAACTTGCTGCACGTTACATGCACACCACCAGAAAGCCCGAGCCCGGCCCGGGCCCGCGTCAAAATACCTGAGCCCGGCCCGGGCCAGGGGTCAAAGCACATGCCGTGCCCGAGCCCTGCCCGAGCCCGTGAAAAAACTGTCCGGCCTGGCCCGGCCCGTGGGCCGGGCCGGGTAGGGCAGTCAAGGGTAGGACGGGCTTTCGGGTAAGCCCGAGCCCGTGCAGTGCTCTATAGTCGAATCTTCACCCCATTCTGGTGCTGATGAGCCTTCCGCAGGTATACACCAACCTGCCCAAATGCGTGCTATCCTAATGATTGTTGTTTGTTTAACTATGTATGTCTTGCTAACACTCAGCGTTTGTACCAGCGAATACGTGAGATTTACTGCTGCTAGTGTGTTCCCGCTATTTCACTCTGTCTCTCCTCGCGCTCTCACCTAGAAATAAGATTTCAGGGCACGCAGTAATGAAATAAAGTAAGAGATGATTAGGTAACAATTTTTGGATGTGAAAGCTTTGTCGCCTTGATCGGCAACTTCCTCGAATAATTTTTTGCCCTAGAACATCGATTCCAGATTCCTTCACATCCAACGTGCGCGAAAAGTCATTTTTGGTAACCAAATGTATATGACTCTAATAGCGAATCTAATCGCGGAATATTTTCGAGATGTTTTCGAAAAATAAATAGCCATTCTCACAAAAAAGGCGATGTTCATGCCTTGATAGTTCGAACGATAGCATGTTTCTGACTTTGCAACTCGACTGCATTCCTGAGCTCGAAGTCGAGGGTTCGATGCGATCTGTAGTAGCTGCATTTTGATGGGTGCTGAATGTAATAAACGTTCGGGCACGTAAATGTACGTGGATTAGTGAACACCACGTGGGCAAGAGTAATCCGGGGTCTCCCATTCCCACGTGGGTCATAATCAGATCGTGGATATGTTGCATGAAAATAGAGAATTTTATTCCCTTATTACAAGTACGTTTTAAAGTAATGTTTATTATTACGCGAATATGCCATTAGAAAAAAAAAAACATTTTGTTCGCATATACAGAACTATTGGAGAACGCGACTGTTCGCTTTGCAGCCAGTAAAACCTGGCTTCTTTCCTGTCCACGTTTCTTTCCATCTTCTTTCTTTTCTGTGCTTCATTCGGTCTGTTCTTCAGATGAAGCTTAACCAACCTTCCCAAATGACTGTTTTCCTAAATCAGTCAGGGACATAGCCTGCTCGACCGCGTACACTCATGTTCCAAGTCCACTATGACCGTGGTATAAACTTTATCGTACTTCCGCTCCAATTTTATGTTTGACTGCGTGCAGTTGCCGTTTTAAAATGTTGATAATTTATTCAAAGGCATTCCTTCTCGGTAACCGTGTAATTAAACTCACGTTTCTTAAGGGTACGGCGCCCATAAGCCACGACGTATTCCTCATGTGTGGCTTTCGGTTGGGCCAAGACCACTGGCGTCGGTGTGAACCTCTGTCGGCGCAGTTGGGTTGTAATGGCGAAGAACCGGCGGTGAAGTGAGCAGCCCTCGCAACGTTTCAAAGGCTTCATCGCATGCTGATAATCACGGGGAAATGCCGTTGTTTGTGTTAAGTAGCTTCGTCAAGGGTGCGATGATAAACGCGAAGTTCCGGACGAATCGACATAAATAGTGTCAAGTCTGCCACTTCAAGCCTGCCAGTACTGTATCCATGACGCGTTGGAGAGTCGCAGATGCCGAGCAAAGACCAAACGGCATGACCTTGAACTCGAACAGTCTTTCAGGTGTTATAAAGGCAGTCGTCTCCCGGTCCCTCTCGTCGACTTCGATTTGCCAGTAGCCAGTTTTGAGGTCAATCGACGAAAAATACTTTGCGTTGTTGAGTCTATCCAAGGCGTCTTCAATCCGAGGCGGGAGGTATACGTCCTGCTTCGTAATCTTGTTGAGGCGACGATAATCGACGCAGAAACGTAGGGTTCCATCCTTCTTCGCTAATACCACGGGGGGACGCCCACGGACTCTTGGACGGCTGGATGATGTCGTCGCGTAGCATTTGGTCGACTTGTTGCCTTATGGCCTCGCGTTCGCGCGCCGTAACTCGGTACGGGCTCTGACGGATTGGGCGTACATATTCGTCGGTTATGATGCGGTACTTGGCGACAGGGGTTTGTCGAGCTTTTGACGACGACGAGAAGCAGTCCTTGTATTGCAGGAGCAGAGCTTTTAGCTATTCTTTCTTATGATTGGGAACGTTCTTATTTACGTCGAAAGCTGGTCCATGTACTACAGTTGTCGTTGCAGGTGCACTAGAATCCGTGAAGGCGAAAGCACTGCTGGCTTCTACTATTTCGTCGATGTAGGCCACCGTGGTACCTTTGTTAATGTGCTTGTATTCGTGGCTGCAGTTCGTGACCATCACTCTTGTTTTCCTTCACGTAGCTCAGCTATGCCTCTGGCGACACCAATTTCACGGTCTATCAGTATGTGATGATCACCCTCGATGACGCCCTCTATGTCTGCAGGCACTTCGGTACCAACGGACTTGGACCTTAAGTCGTTGACTGCACTGTGTTGGCTTAGAAAGTCCATGCCTAGGATAACGTCGCTGGAGCAGTGCTGCATGATTACGAAGCTCTCCGGGTAAGCGCGTTTGTTAGCTGTGACTCGCGCTGTGAAGATTCCAGCCGGCGTTATTAGGTGGCCTTTCGCTGTCCGGATATCGGGTCCTTGCCAAGCCATCTTCACCTTCAGCTTGGCGGCGAACGGGCCACTGACGACGGAATATTCGGCTCCCGTGTCGATGAGAGCGGCAACGTTAGGAGTATGGATTAGCACGTCTAGGTCGTTAGACCGTCTTCAAGCGTTGCGGTTAAGTCGTGGCATCGAATTACGGCTGCGTGAACTTGCTCCTCTGATGCTACGTCGCGTCGGCAGGTCTTTCGGCGGCGAAGTGTTGTCGACAAGGCTCTTGCAAGGCGGTGTGCTGATACCTCGTTGTGATGATGCGCGAATCGTCGGCGGCGGAGGTGGTTCGGTATTGCGTCGTACAGCAACCGCACCTTCATCTGTTGCTGCTTTTACTTTCCCTGATAGGGGCTCACGGACCGACCCCGGGCGGGGCCAGTGTGTGGTCGGCGCTGCAGCGACAGGTAGCGTCCTGGCGATGGCGAGCGCGAAGGACGTCGGGGTCTCCACTGCGTTCCGGCGATGTAGTCGGCTCGCCAAGCTGTGGACGTGGCACGTTGACGGCGAACCCCCGTAAGCCCATCTCGCGGTATGGGCATCGGCGGTAGACATGACCGGTTTCCCCGCAGTGATAGCAGAGCGGGCGGTGGTCGGGGGCTCGCCAAATGCCCGTCTTCCTCTGGTAGCGGCGCTGAGCGACGGACGGAGGTGTTGGTGGCGGCGGTGGTGGTGGACGACAGAACTGCGGCGTTGCGGGGCCCTAGCGCGAGCACGGAGGGGGACCTTGACGGCGGGCGACGGTGGCGTAGGTCGTTTCCGGCTGTGGTTAAGGCAACGCCGGAACTTCTGGCACTTCCAGTGACCGCTGAATCTCTTCTTTTAGTGAGTCAGCGATCGATGCCACCTGTGGCTGCGACCTTCGGCGTAACCTATGCAGCTCGTCCCGTACGACCGCTCTGATCGTCTCTCGCAGGCTGTCGGCGCCTAGCGCTTGAGCTTCGGCGTAGTTTGTCAGCGCATGACGGTTATAATGCCTGCCGCGCATTTCAAGCGTCTTCTCGATCGTTGGGGCCTCCGAAACAAACTGTGTGACAGTCTTGGCCGGGTTGCGCATCAATCCGGCGAATAGTTGCTCTTTCACACCCCGCATCAAGCACCGAATTTTCTTTTCCTCAGACATGTCGGGGTCGTCGTGGCGGAACAGGCGAGTCATCTCCTCCGTGAAGATTGCGATGTTCTCATTCGGCAATTGTACTCTGGTTTCTAAAAGAACTTTGGTTCTTTCCTTTCGAACGACACTCGTGAAGGTCCTTACGAAGTTCTCACGAAATAGGTCCCACGTCACCAGCGTGGTTTCTCTATTCTCAAGCCAGGTCCGAGCAGCGGCATGCATCCGGCAAAAAATAGACATGGCACAGCTTGTCGTCGTGACTCCATTTCTTGAACGTCGCGGTCCTCTCGTATGTCTCCTGCCAGGTTTCTGGGCCTTCAGTCGATGGTCTACGGAAGGTCAGTGGCTCCCGAGGTTGCTGCAGCAGGATGGGGACGCTGGGTCTGCCATTGGAGTCATTTACTTGGGCTTGATCGCTGTGGTCTTCTCGGGAAGAGGTCCGTACTCCAGCAGAAGTTCTTGCTGCCTATGGTTAGCTGGCTAGTTCGTGTTGTCCTCTGGTTTCGTGCTTGGATCGCGGCTTTGCGGGGGCGTTCGGTGCATGAACGAACTAGCACCTCCAGCCGAAGTCAGGTAGTAGTGACCGCCTGACCGCCTCATGAGAACATCATGGCCGCCTGACCACGCTACCCTGCAGTCACACGCTAGCCTCGACAGCAGCGCCCCCTCACATGCCTGGGACGTGTGATCCCGCGTTCAGAACGGAGTTCCGGAGCGTAAATATTATATTGTCACGTAGTAGTGACTGTGAAGAAAACAGTCGAAACAGTCGCCCAGGTTCGAATATTGGGCGAGCCTGTGCCCACAAAAGTAAGTTGCACTGGGGCGGCTCAGTCAGCTAAGGCGTTGCGCTGCTGAGCACGAGATCGCGGGATCGAATCCCGGCCGCGGCGGCCGAATTTCGATGGAGGCGAAATGCAAAAACGCCCGTGTGCTTGCGTTGTAGTGCACGTTAAAGAACCCCTGGTGGTCAAAATTAATCCGGAACCCTCCACTACGGCGTGCCTCATAATCAGAACTGGTTTTGGCACGTAAAACCCCAGAAAGATGAAGAACGCACTCAAAACACAACGATGGCGGCGAACACCAGTCGGCGATCGTCGAAATCTGATCAGCGTAGAAACGCGTCGACTTTTATTTGTGAGTCATCGAAGATTCCAGCGTATTCTCGGGCGCCCGCGTGTCTTCCAGAATGTACTACACAATTCGCGTCGCTCGTATACAATCAGATTACATAAGCGTCGGTGACCAGGGCCGGTATTTTGAAGCGATGCCTTTCCAATGCTAGTGCCTTTTCGCGCTTAGTCAGTGGTCAGAGCCACGGTCCGCTCACGTTATCAAGGGGATCAGTCGGCCGTGAGCGGTGGATAATAAAGTCTAATATAGAATAAAGCATAACGCATTGCTACAAAATACCGGCCCAAGTACGACAGATAGAAGCATCGGTAACGTTCGAGAAACTTCCCATACATGCAGGCGCGTCCTGCGCCGAGTGATATCGTTTAACATTTGTTAGCCGGTGAAAAGCGGTCAACGGTGAAAGATGAACAAGTACATGTGTCAATAACCATAACAGTAGGGTCAACATGTATAGGTTCTAAACACTCGCGAATTACTTCACCTGCACCAATTTCGTCACTCGATGCCGTAGCACTGCACTTAAAAAATAGCAATATAGACATCTTTGGGTCAACAGATTTCGCTGGGAGAGTGGGTAACTTTGTTTTCATGAGTGGTGTTAAAGTGTCGACAGAGTGGCGCACCCTATCGTGAATTTCTTCGGCGGTTTCTTATCGCACCCTATCGTCAAGCTCTACGGTTTCTTTCGAGTTCCCACAGCGACAAACGTTTTATTTGTACCCTTGCGTCATTGGCACTAACTGCGCATGCGCGGTGATCCGGCGTGGCTCTGTCGCGAAAACACGCCAGTACTCCAGAAGCGAAGCGTCAAGGATGACTGAAGAAAGAAACAGCGGACACACGCCTCCTGCCTTTACCAGCTTCATCGACGAGGCAATCCCGAGTACAAACCGTGAAGGCGGCGCGGACACTTCATCCACTTTCGACGATTACACTACGTGAGTATTCCGGCTTGTGAAATTTTCGTTGATTATTGCCACTCGTAGAAACGAACCGGAATGGAATACAGGCAGTGACAGCTACAGATTCGTTCAGACTTTAAAGAGCGCCTTTGACTGTCAGCTTCAAGCTGTGCATGGGCGAGTTTATTCTTATCGCGCGTCGATGCACGGGTGATGCGAAAGCATTGTCATGGGTAGAACAGCTGCGGCTGTTTATCGTTAAGGTAAAGAGGAGTGTCGCTACAGAAAGCAAATGTTTTTACTAAATAAGATATTTTTCGGTTGTGTTTTATCCCTGCATGGCATACCTGCTGCGGTAGTCCAATAGCAGTGGCATTGCGCTGCTCAGCTCGACGTCACAGCTAACCTTCCAGGCTCAGCGGCCATATCTTCGATGATGGAGTGCTTGGGTTTACGCACACGTTACAGAAGCCCGGGTGGTCAGATTTAATATTGAGCCACCGCAACGGCGTTCGTCATAGTGAGGTCCTTTTCTGGCCATCTGAAACCCAAGCATTTCATTATTTTGATCGCACTGCATACTTTCATTGGCAGTCGATTGAGCATTTTCAGGTAGGCTTGTGAAATGGCTTAAAATAGCGTTATATCGCAAAAACAAAAATTCAACAAATCCGTGAACAAGTTGATATTTTCCAAAACGAAACGTTCGCTGTTGATTGATTTTTAGAAACCCTAACACGAGCGATTGAAAAAAAAATCGGGAGATGGAATTTAAATGAACAGTGCTTATTTGCACATGAGGGGCTTAGTCTTGAAATACTACCTAGATGAAGCGGCAGCTGCACCCTCTTGGCGCAGCTGCGAACATCCGCGTTGGTAGAGCGTTCCAAACTTAGTCATGAAGTGGCTACAGAACAGTTGCCGACAGCAACTCTTATATAGCGCCCTCGCAGGCCTGCAGAGCTGCTTGACTGAGCTGGTCGACTGTATCGGCCGGCTGGCACGCCCACTATTCGCTAGTTAGCCTAATGTAACCGAACCCAACTTTACCTAAAGCTCTCGTGCACCGTTCCCGTGGGCCGCTAATGGCGCGGGTCTTTTCACTCAACGAGAAGAGTCCAGCCCTATCCTTCCGTTCCATCTTCCAATTCTACAGAAAGTCGAGGTGTATATATCCACCTCCTAACCCAAAATTAAACAGGTCTCAGGCAGTTGACTGGAGGCTCCTTCAAATCAGAACTTACACGAACCCGGTACATCTTACTCGCATGTTTCCGGACTTATACCCTGAGGCCAAATGTAAGTTATGTGATGATAGAGGAGTCACCCTAGAGCATATACTCTGGGATTGCGAAATAGTTCAGAGGACAAATGCAGTACGATAAACTAACGGCGCGGTGGAGAGTCGCACTGACTAGCTCTTTGATCTTCAGGACCAACTTTGGGCCATCCAGCAAGCCCGAGAAGCTACCGAGAGACAGGGTCTCTCTGCTGCCCCCGGCGTGGCCTAGACCCAGGGCATCAATTTGCAGGATAATTATTGAAGTTGACTCACACACACATACACCGGGTGTTCAGAATTAAGCTTTACGGAATTTTTTAAAATCGCCTATGGCAGGTAGCATAAATCTCATCGTTGAACTGGGCTATTCGAAGAGGCCGACATTAGTTGCACGAGAAGTTGAAACACATATTCAACTAATTAACAAAATTCACTAATTAACGTCGTACTTAATTATTTTACGACGCGTATTTCAATTTACGAATTCTAGCGGGTGAGCCTGTGAGGCGTATTCACTTGGAATTGATTTCCAGAATGACACCAGTTTGAGATATGCTCCATCAAACTCGCCGTAAACATGTACTAGTGTTTCTACTTAATTTGTTCCCAGAATGCCGTTTTATACATTAAAGCACAATAGTAATTGCAGTACCCATGCATTTCCTCCCACCCTTTGGGAAATAATATTTCGAAACTGGTGTCATCCTGGAAATTTATTTCAAGCGGATGTTTCTTTGCAAACGCACCGGCTAGAATTCGTAAGTTGCAAGATGTGTCGTAAACTAACTCGTGCTACTTAAGTCCGCCTCTTTGAATAAACCAGCTCAACGATAAGAATTATGCTACCTGCCACAGGCGATTAAAAAAAATTCCATTAGGCTTAATTTTAAACACCCGCTATTGTTCTCAAATGGCTTTCAAAGGCTAACCTTACATTATTTTTTACTGCAGCGATAAATAAAGCAAAGTATTTAGTAGTTTACCCCACTTTCTTTTAGCACGTCTCCTTGAAGTGCTTTTTCCCTGAGGCTGTCTGCAACTGCGCTTTGTTCAAGGCCCTTTAGCAATAAACTCGACCTATCAAATCATTTGGTGGGGAAGCAGCTGTGTGTCAAATGTACGAAGCAGACTTGCCGTCGCTTGCAACGACATATTTATGCAGTGTATCTTCGATTTCATTAGACTTAGTCCTTCTGTTCTCGAGTGTTCAAATTTAGACCTGCCTAAGAGAAATCATCCTAGATGTATACTTCAGTGGAAGCCGTTTCTACGACTAATTTCAAGTGTTATTTAATGTAAGATAAATTCCTTTTGGCACGGATCCTGGCTGCGTCAGTAATTATTTGAACTAGCGTGGAAACCCTAATGCCAACAAGGCGATGGTGAACCCCAATAGGCACACAGGACAGAGCATTTCGTTTTCATACAGCTCCGGTTTGGATCAAAATATGGAGACAGTTCCCGCAGTGCATTCCCCCCCTCCCCCCACTTATTCTTTTCAGGAATTAAAAAAAGTGCTCCACGGAGCCTATTCGGATTCGTTATTGGTGCGATTCTGCTCCCCAGTTATTGACGCTGTGGCAAATAGAAAACGTATCTTTTATAGCCAACTGCAACACCCGAATCAGACCCGTTGTGAAGTGAAGTAAAAATCAAGCAGACACTGTCAATTCAGACAACTCAAGCAGGTGTTTCGACTATGGTCGATGAGCTCCCTATTCCACATGTTCCTCCGAGTGTGCCAATTGCCCTATACCAGCCAGCATAGTGAGAACTAAGGGAAAATGTAACATTGGAATTAACATGTTTCTTAGCAAAATATGTTTCCTTCTTCCGAATTCTGTTCCGACAAAACATTCTTCACATCATTTCTGTCGAAGCTCAAGTTAATGTGTAGGAGACCAATACGTATGTCTAATTCTAGGATTTTGGACGAGGCCCGGGCTTACCCATGGAACACGCTCAACAGCCCGACTGACGCCACTTACATCCATGGTAAGTACGGGATGGCTGTCGGCCATTGATATTGGCAAACTTGCGAAACGTTTCACAGCACATGCTGAAGCAAGCATCTATCACGGTCAGAGCGGCAATGCCTGAGTTCGAAGGATACCGGAATGGTTCCACATTTTAAAACACTGGGAATGGAATATGAATGGAATGATGGCACCAGTCGGGTAGATGGTATGGTAACGGAATGGTCGCCCAACATTCAGGAATGGAATTGGAATGAAATGGGTCCATATTCCCATAGTTTTAAATGTTGATTTTAAGCGAGACTACAAAACCAGTAAGCTTGCCAGTTGGGCTAAAGAAAACTTGGTCATTTCATTGCATTTCTCGCATTTTACTCCATATTACTCCGTCAGTATCTTCGTATAGGTGTCTGAGCCTGCCGCGGTATTTATAAAGGGCGCGGTATGCTACACAATGTACACTTCGGATGACTCGCAACATTTACTGATTATCCTGCTGAAGTGTACTTAAAGACAGGAAATATTAGTCGGGGTTAACTCACTAACTTTGTGTGTGGGTTTAGGTTTGTCAGCTCCTTATTTTTAATGAACTCCTTATAATTTAGCTTACTTAAGTTGCAATGAATTATTATATGTAGCAAGAGTGTGCTTGAACTACCAGAAAGGAATGAACGCATAAAAAGGCCACGTCGCGAACAGTTTCATCCTGTGCGAGTCCACGGTGATTTGAATAGCGCGCCATGTCTCTTTACCACTGTCGAGTGTCCAGAAAATGCAATAACAAGTGCTCTTATACGTGTGCAGCAAAATTGTTGCCGTGACTGGGCCAGTAAATGTGAAAAAAAAGAAACTAAGAAAACTTCGGCGTTACCATCGGCTCCGAACTCATTTATTACGACAAAGCCTTCACCTTAGTGACCACTACCTTGATTATGCTCGGTGGCTTTTCCTCAAATAATTCCGCTTTAATGCTCAATGCCTACCAAAGCGCCTGCATCCTTTTCACACAAAAAAGAATCCCCATCGCAAATCTTGATGTAGGACTTCATGGGCAGCACGTAGCTGTGAGCCCAGACCACATATATTTAGGCATTATTTCATACACGACATTAACATTTATACCACACCTGAAGTACCTTAAAAGTAAATGCCTAAAGACTATGAACACTCTGAAACTTGTGTCACACACAACGTGGGGTAGTGACAGGAAGTGCATCATGAACTTTCACAGAAGCCTCATTCGCACACGGTTCGATTACGGGTGCATGGTGTATCAATCGGCGACTCCTAGTGCCTTGAAGATGCTGTATTCTGTCCATCAAGGTTTCCGCCTGACTACCGGTGCTTTCAGGACTAGTACGGTTGAGAGTCTATACGTTAAAGCTAAGGAGCAGTCTATTCACCTTCAGAGGTGGTACTCAAGGTTTATGCATTTTCGGAAGGAAAATGCAGAACGCGAACTTCCTTCTTACGTACGTGTAAGCGATATGGCACCTGCTACGTTTTTTATTATCGACCTGCAGTTAGAGAACACTTCTCACTGCGTGTACGGAAATTAGTGAGGAAATGGTAGTGCCGCTTTTTGAAAATCCACTAATGGCTTTTGCCAAGGTATGTCGACCCTGGCAATGGCAACTCGTTGATTGTGATACCACCTTTGTTGAAATAACAAAGAACGCTCCTCTGGTAAACATTACGATGCACTTTCTTGACTTTCTTGAACTTCAGTAGAAGTACAATTGCCTGAAGTTTTACAAACGTGCCTCAAATTCTCTCGCCTGCGCTTCGTATGCAGCCTTCGGCCTATTATTTTAGGAATCTAATGTCCTGCATCCAGAAACGAGCGATTTAACAGCTGAGGCTTATCACGTACTGGCAGCTGTTAAACATATCAAGAAAACAAAACTACAAAGAGCCATTTTAATCACAGACTCTCTCAGTGTCGTAAAATCTGTAATGTCGCTCCAGATACAAAGCCATCCTGTATTCAGATAGGTATATTTACTTCTGTGCACAGCATATACATCTAATCAGCCGTCATAGTATTTTTGGTGCCTGGGCAAAGTCGCATCCCGCAACATACTTGCAGATAAAATTGCCACATCTGTTGCAACGAAAGCCCGTAAGTCTTCCATGGGTATCCCAGCCAAAAATACAGCCATTTTTTGCAAGAAATTTATAAGGGGTTGGCAACAGACGTGACACTGAAACCTCCAAGTAAAATTTCTGTAGTGCCAATGAACATCTCGCTGAATAACGTGAAAACACCCTCCACTGTGTGAACTGTGACGGGGACCACGCAGCGTACTCGCGGTCGTGCCCATCAAGGAAAAAAGCAAAAAAAAAATGTCCCAATCAAAGTAAAAGAAAACATTTCATTCAAGGAGGCACGAAGGTGGGTGTTATCCCTGCCCCAGAATACCTTTGCCGATGTGGCTTGTCAGGGGCCAGCGACACAACGGTTTCCGGCAGCTGTCCGGCCCACGCGTAGTGAGCCGCCAACGACGCAGTCCGCCCCCTCGGCGGCTGCCGCTAGCGCTGCTCCGCCATCTCGGAAGGGGCCATCAACCTCCAGGCTGGTGGCCTCCAGGGCCTCGTCCCTCGAGGCGAGGCCTTCACGTCGAACCAACCGCTCACAAGAGCGCGTGTCCGGCGCCTTGCAAGAGGCGATGGACGCAACAACCGGCCAGACGCCGCCACCAGCGTCTAAGGAGCGGCGATAGTCTCGCGATGGCTCCAAACAAGAAAAACACCGCATCACGGGGCCCGGAAAGGTATCTGTGAAGTAACTCCTCTATCTTAACACACAGCACATGAACCACATTCAACATGGATACAAAAATATTACAATGGAATGTCGGAGGTCTCCCCCACATTCTCAATGTCATCAAAGAACTCCTACATAAGTATAATCCAAAGGTGCTGTGTGTCCAAGAAACACACCTCAATCATACGCCAGAAAATTTTCTCCGACAATATGCTATTTTTCGCAAAGACCGCGATGACCCAGTCACAGTCGTAGTCGTAGCTATCGTAGTCGACAGAGGTTTTGCCTGCCGAGAATTAAAACTTCATACGCCCCTAGAGGCAGTTGCTGTCTGATTGGTATTGTTTGACAAGCTGATCACTATCAGCTCTATATGCATCCCTCCCAACTATTGACTTCATAAAACCCAATTTCAAAACTGCATAAATGAACTTCCACCGTCATACATAGTTGGCGAAGATTTGAGCGCACATAACACTTTGTGGGGAGACTCTCGTTGCGTTGCGAGAGGTCGCCTAATTGAAAACTTTCTTTTTCCTCAGGAGCATGTTTACTTAATAAAAAATAGTCAACGTACTACAGCGTGCCGCATAATACATACTCATCCATATATTTAAGTATCGCGTCAAGTACACTAATTCCGTACCTCGAGTGGTCCGTTCTCAAGAAGCCCGTTGGGAACGACCACTTCCCAATCATGTTAAACTTAACAAAACAATGTGTATGCTCACCACACATTCCCCAATAGAAGGTTGACTCGGCTAACTGGGAACGTTTCCAAGAATGAATCTATTTAAGCCGAAATGATATTGCCTCTTTTAACATAGATGATGCTGTGGCGTATATAACATATTTTATCGTTGAGGCTGCGGAAAGGTGCATACAACGAACTAACGGACTGGCTAATCAGCGTCGCCTGCTTTGGTGGAACGATGAATGCCAAAAAGCATGTAAAAAGCAAAACTATGCCTGGGGATTGTTTCGCAACTCCCCAACAGCCGAAAACCTGATATATTTTAAACAAGCAAAGTAACAGGGCAGAAGAACGCGTCGACGTGCAAAGAGACAGTTCGAAAAGGCACATTTCCTGTATAAATTCTTACACGGACGAGACAGAAGTCTGGAATAGGGTAAATAAATTAATAGGACGCGAATCACATCCCCTACACTTAATAAGTAGCCAAGACAACAGCCTGGAAAGCCAGGCGGATAGTTTAGGAGAACACTTTGAAAATGTCTCGAGTGCATCGCACTATACACAAACTTTCCTGATGTTCAAAGAACGCGAAGAGCGGCGACCCCTAAATCCCAAAGGCTCATCGAGTGAGGCCTACAATTGCCCATTTAGTCCAACTGAACTTAAGGCATCTCTCACTTGTTGCACCAACTCGCCACCAAATGGCGATCGTATCATGTATGACATGATTAGATACCTACATCCTGAAGCACTGCAGACACTCTTGTCTCTTTTTAACGCCATGTGGACGGCTGACTGTATTCCATCCTTATGGAAAGAAGTCATAGGCCCGTATTCACAAACGAAACTTAAGTGGAGGCACAGTAAGTGTGAGGAAAGTACAAGTATGAGGAAAGTTGCGGGAAAGTGATTCGTAAACGGCACTTAAGTATTACTTTCCGAAGTGACACTTTTCGGTACAAGTATGTCGCATGGTGTCGAGGCTACGCAAATAATTGGCGTGTACAATGTATTTCATTTGCAAAATAATAACTGTTGCACCAAAATAATGGGAAAGAAATGTAGCATTCGAATGAACACTGTGCTGGGTAAATGAAACCAATATTTACATTTTCAGTGCTTTGTTTGAACTCGTCTGGCCACAATGGCCTAGTCACCCGGTCATACCCGGGCCTCCTGTCGCCTCTCTCGCCGTCCCAATAGTTATGTTGCGTTTGTTACGTGCGGTGTATTGCAGTGTTTCTGTGCCTCTGACGTTAAGCGCTTCATTACGGTGTGTGTGCAATCTGTTTGACGCGACCATGGAAAAAAGAAAAACTTCTCTGAGAAGAACGCGCCGTGTTGCTGGAACTGCTCTCACGCCACCGCAGCGTCGTGGAAAACAAGAGGACTGACGCGGCGTCCGTGAGTCGGAAACGACAGGCCTGGGAAAAAATCGAGGACGAATTTAACTGCCGCCACAACGTGACGCCGCGCAAATGGATCCAACTGAAGAAATGCTGGGAGAACTTGAAAGACAAGTGGAGAAGAACAAACGCTGAAGACATGCGGGAGCGGTTTGCTACAGGTAAGCGTTGCTTTGGCTGAAATTGCGATATTACTGGCGACATATCCTGCATGTGTGCATTTTACAGAGCACAGACATTTAACTCGATAACCTGAACCACGGCCGGACTTGAGAGACGCGCTCGCATGCCTTCTCTTTAGCTAATAAGAAGGAACGCCAGCGCGTTAATAAGAAGGAACGCCAGCGCGTCTCTTTCCGGCCGTGCATGAAGTCGCCTTAAAGGGCAGCAGAGTTGGCGAGCCGTACTTTTGTCACAGCGTCTGCTATCGGGATTGCGTTTTTGTTATATTTGTGCTACGTGCAGAGAAGAGCCGAAATCGCGGCATTTATTCCGCGGAGCAGTAGACGCATCGCTGCGTTTACACATTTGTTTCGTGTGTTTTGTGCGTTCGTTCAATGGTCACTGTATGCTGGGCTTTAAAAAAAACTTTATGAGCCTCATTCTATATGTAATATGCACCCGCTTCTTTTCTTTTTGTAATGCCAGGTGGCGGAACACCACCACCAAGCCAGAGACCGACGAGCTGCAGCGCGTTGGAGACATCGCGTCCACATGGCTGTTCGGCTGCCCAATCCCTGTGACAGTGACCGCAGCCGGCATAATGCTGTGCCAGGGGTATCGCAGCCTTCCAAATCGCAGTGCACACCTGCTGTCGCTGCACTGCTGTCAGAGACTCAAGACAGGCCTCTGGAACAGTTCGCTGGTATGGCTTAATCATATTTTTTTCATTGCCCATGTTTTCGGTCTGTTACGTTCAATTTTTTGTAACAAAAACGCTTCATTTATTACGTTGGAGCTATCACCACATTTCACTGTCCAGTATTTCAGTCATTTTCCCAATGGTGTGTTTGTCAGGCCTCGGTGCTTTCATACTGTACTGGCTGATGTCGGCAGGAACAAACGTTGAAAATATAACACAGGTTGCAGTGCGTTGCATTTATAAAAATAAAATTGTTACAAAGGGCACTTCAGGCACTACACAGCACATGTACAGCAAGATGTTCACAACAGGGCGACACTTTTGGTGTAGCTATGCAGAATCATCTAGCAGTGTGCTCATTTGAGCTGTTTCTGCAGGTTGTCAAGACATGTACGACGAATCAACTGACCTCTGGTCATGGGACGACAACAGTAGCCCGATGGAAGATGCTTCAACAAATACTGCACGCCCCCATGGCCAAGTACAAGACACTTCAGACAGCCAACCACGCAATGGCAGTGGTGCAAAACCATCAGAGGCTGCAGCTGTACCATCTGCAGCAAGTTCCAGTGCCGCTGCAGCGGCAAGTTCTAGCGCCGCTGTGCCAGCTGGCACGAAAACGCGCTTCAACCTGCAGCAGCCAGAGGCAAACGGCGGTCTCAATTGAATTGGGTGCCCGCCTAGATGCCATCAAGAGGACCGTGATCAAAAGAAAAAGGAGCATTTATTGAGGCTGAAATTCATGCGCATCGAACACAAGCAGAAGAAAGCGCAGCACAGTGAAAAACTGGAGCTGTTTCGATTAAAAATAGCTAATCAGAAAGCAAAGGCAGAAATGGTTAAACTCCAACTCGACATAATGAAAAAACAGTACGAATAAAGTCATGTCTCTGTTATTTTGCGTCATTTCGTTTAAGCGAAATACTGTGTGACTATGCGCTCCCTCATCCTGAAACCGCTTGCTGTGTCTGGCACAGGTGGCATTGCTGGTGGTCTTGGTGGAGCAGGTGACGTAGGAGCCGGCGAACCGCTGTCATGATTTTCCTGGCTTTGTGGTGGAGGTGGGATTGGTTCTCTTAGTAGGTGGCTGAAGTTATGGAGTGCGGCACAAGCTGTGATGACGATGGGAACTGATGTTGTTTTTATCTGAAGCGTCATGTCGAGGCATGGGAACCTTCGCTTCCACACTCCAACGTCCTCTCCACACTGCAGCGAGTCCGCGAGAGGGACTTGTTGTACCTGAAGAAAGCATTTTTTGTTCAGTTTACGCATTTTTTTGTATACCCAATAGCATTCCTCCAACTTGACTTCACCTGTGCTGAGGGCTGTCTTTCGTCCTTCTGTCCCTAAATGGGGTCATGAGGTAGGACCTGCAGGGATACCCCTTGTCGCCTAGTAGGATTCCAGGCACAGTCCCTCTTTCATATTGTACTCTGGCCCAACTGTTGTCGAATATCCGGCTGTCGTGAGCCGAACCGGGCCAGCTGGCCACCAAATCAAAAAATTGAAGCTGAGGCCCTGTGATCGCCTGCAAAACAAGACATTTTTTTTCACTGTGGAGCAGCCCAGAATGCTCCTGAAGTAATACAACTTATGTTGTGCATACAGCGTCCACTGCTAGTTGTGGAAACATGATAATAAATCGGGTATTCGCATATTCGGTATTATGTCAATGGCAGTGCAGTATACATACCTGGACATTGATTGAAAAGTAGCCCTTTCGATTCCGGAACACCTCCGCGTTTCTCCGCCGGGATTTTTCATGCGCACATGAGTACAGTCTATACACCCGCTTACACCAGGGAAACGCGTCATGGCATAAAATTCCTCCATTATCACGGCCGCTTCAGTGGCGTTGGGAAATTCACAAGCTGCGGGAACAATGTGTCAGCTATCATTCTGATATGCGTGTGTTGATGCGTGACACGCTTGTTGAGACACATTAACAAGGTCCCCGGTAACAACTTGAAAGGTTCCGGCGCCGTAGAATCGCAGCGCGATGAGGAGCTGGAGCAGTGGCGGAACAGGGTGACCGCGTTCGTGGTCCTTTGGGCGTAGCGGCAGCATTTCCAACAGCGCATCACCGCTCGCTTGGAAAAGCGGTACCGGCACAGGAATTCCGCGTCGTATAGGCCTCTATTGGATTCTGCCGATCCCTGAGAACGGGGCGTAACGGCGGCGCATAACCATATGCTTCATCCTGTGCAAACTTCTTCTACACGGCCAGCAAAATCGGTGAACTCGGCGAGACTGCCATAGTAGTCGGCCATTTGTTTGACGAGAAAACAGCGAAAGTAGCCCTTAAGGTAGCCAGCAGCTGTACTTTACTTTCAGGTAGTTAAGTGCCGATTTAAGTATACCTTAAGTACAAGATTGCTCTCTGAAACGCGTTAAGGGCCGATCGCTTACTTAAGTCATAAGTAAAGTATAAGTTTCGTTTGTGAATACGGGCCATAGTCATCCCGGTACTTAACCAAGGCAAAGACCCGTCCTTAGCCAGCAGCTACAGGCCAATAGCTCTAACAAGCTGCCTGTGCAAGCTGTATAAAAATGATAAACCGGCGCTTAATCTGCTTCCTAGAAAATAACAAAATACTGGACACCTTTCAGTGTGGTTTTCGAGAAGGTATCTCTACAAGAGACCACGTTGTCCGTATTGAGGGACATATAAGAGAAGCTTTCATTCATAAGCAGTTCAGTCTGTCTGTATTTCTAGACTTAGAGAAAGCTTATGACACCACATGACGCTATGCAATTCTCTGAGATCTTTAGGCGATGGGTGTTCGTGGCAACATGCTAAACACAATCGAAAGTTACCTCTCTAATCGCACATTTCGCGTAAGGGTGGGCAGAGCTTTTTCTAGGTCATTCACACCAGAAACTGGTGTGCCACCGGGGGGTGTGCTTAGCTGCATACTATTTATTGTAAAAATGAATTCCCTGCATACAGTCATCCCACGCACAATGTTTTTTTCTGTTTATGTCGAAGACGTGCAAATAGCCTTCAAGTCATGCAATATTGCGATGTGCGAACGACAAGTACAGATGGGAAGAAACATATTGCCCAAATGGGCAGATGAAAATGGTTTCAAAGTGCATTCGCAGAAGAACACTTGCGTATTCTTTACAAACAAGAGAGGCGTAACGAGAGTCCCAAGTATTAAAATCAAAGGAGATGCGCTCTCTGTGAGCAGCGAGCATAAGTTTCTAGGAATCATTTTAGATTCCAAGCTGACGTTTATTTCTCATCTTAAATATCAGAGGACAAAGTGCCTCAAGACAACGAATCTCCTAAAGCTTCTATTGCGCACAACATGGGGCAGTGATCGAAAGTGTCTCCTAAACTTATATAGCAGTCTTGTCCTCTCACGCCTTCCTTACGGGTCTATAATTTATAATTCTGCAATGACAAGTGCATTAAAGATGCTAGACCCCGTCCACCATCCGGGTATCCGCCTGGCGACCGGTGCTTTCAGGACAAGTCCAATCAGAGCCTCTACGTAGAGTCGAATCAGTGGTCACTCCATCTGCAGCGGTCATACAGCAGTTTTACATATTTTCTGAAAGTGCAAGCAAACATTGAACATCCTTCTTATTCAACAATAAACGATGTGAGCGCTGCCACACCCTTCCATAACCGACCTGCAGCGAGAAAGTTGTTCTCTTTGCGTGTGAGGAACGTCAGTGAGGAAATGGGTGTGTCAGTTCTTGAACATTGTCCTATGACTCCAGCAAAACTGTTACCGCCGTGGCAGTGGTAACTCGTAGATTCGATACATCGTTTGTAGAGGCCACTAAACAAGCGCCAGAAGCACACATTCAAATGCATTCCTTAGAACTCCGGTCCAAGTACTCGTGTACAGAGTTTTACACAGACGCTTCCAAGTCACATGCCGGGGTGTCTTATGCAGCCGTCTCTGCATGCTTTTCGGAATCTGGTGTACTGCACCCGGAAACAAGTATTTTTACGGCAGAGGTCCATGCACTATTGTCGGCTGCGAAGCATATAACGAAATCAAAGCATCAAAAACCAATTGTATTTAGATTCCCTAAGCGTCGTGGAAGCATTGATGTCACTCGGGTAAACACAAAAATCCTGTACTTACTGATCTCTATTCCGTTCTGTGTAAAGCGTATACATCTAACCAGGATTTGATTTCATGCTGGGTGCCTGGCCATAGAGCCATCGAGGGCAATGTGCTAGCAGACCAGTTGGCCACATCAAATACATCGCAAGCTATTAGTCCTGCCGCTGCTATCCCTTCCACAGATCTGCAGCCTTTTTTTTTGCGAAAGAAACTGCGAAGCCACTGGAAACGCTTGTGGGACGCTGAAAGAAATAAGCTTCACTTGATTAAACGAGAGTTAAGTTTCTGGCCCCCCGTAACGAAAACACGACGAACTGATGTCCTATTCTATCGTCTCAGAATAGGAAATACATATGGCACCTACAGTTTTTGGCTGACTGTTGATGAACCACCACCCTGTGGTAGATGTGGTCAGAGGCTGACCGTCCTCCACGTCCTCCTGGAGTGTCGGGAAGCCGAAACAGCGAGAAAGAAATATTTTCCGAAAGAATACCGATATCATGTCCCCCTTCATCCCATCATGTTTCTTGGTGAAGAACCGCTTTTTAAAGCCAAATCAGTCCTCGGTTTCTTAAACTATGTGGTCCTGCATGTTATTAGCCCAACAAGTTCGTAGCGTGTCCTCTTTCCAGAGGATGACGCTGTGATAGTAGTTTTTTATAGCACATGCCTCCAGGTCCTTGTGGTTCAAGGGCTCTGTTTAGGCAGTTGTGCTCCTTGGTAATTACTGCATCCTAAATATTTTAAATATCGTATCATTCTTTCTTAATTCATTCTTCATTTTCATAGTACACCACATTAGTTATTGCCATCGTTTAAGTACATGTATATTTTACACATATTACAGTGACTAAATTTAGGCCCCTTTACAGTCACGCCTCATCTACTTCTCAGAATTCATCGCTCCACTGCAAACTCACAAACAGTGGCATGGCGCTCTTTGGCCATATCTGTCCCTTGCGCTACTGACAACACACACACACTCACTCATTCATTCATTCAAGTCGCATTTAATAAATTTCCCACCAATAACAGAAATATGGCGAATCGAGCTCTTTATATATAACTATATAACGAAGCGTTTCCGAGCGGTTTCAATGCACATGTGGCGTCTTTTGGTTCTTGGAGGCGATATTGAGATGAATCCTGGGCCGATGACTAAGGCCCAAGAAGAGAAGCTCGAAAGTGTGTTCAACACAGTACAGCGGCTTGAGGCCAGTAACAATAACCTACTTGAAAGCGTTAACAAAATTTTACAGATTCATCTTCACTGCAGAATGATTTACAGGCTCTAACTAAACGTGTCGAAGAACTAGAGTCAAAAAGCCAGGCGATAGCATCACCCGGGGCTTCTACTTCCTTTCAACCTGACATTTCAAAAATGCAAGAAAAAATAGACGACCTGGAAAACCGCTCACGCCGCTCTAATGTTCTTTTTTACGGTATTAGCGATACGAACAAATCTGAAGCATGGGATGTCTCCGAGCGTCTCGCCCGTGAATTTTGTACTAACAAACTTGGCATATCCGTATCCACCATAGCTAGGGCGCACCGCATAGGCCGTTTTTCACCTGTTAAACCAAGGCCTATCATTGCTAAGCTGTTCAACGAAAAGGAAGTTGAAACAGTCATGGCCAACGGCTTCAAGCTGAAAAACACGACATTCAGCGTTTCCCGTCTACTCAGAAGCTGTTCGAGATATCCGACGTAAGCTGTGGCAGTTCTCTAAAACGGTAAAGAAAGATGGTGACCGCGTGCGCCTTAACTTTAACAAACTTACTATTAACAATGACACGTATTTCTGGGACACTGAAGCTGAATGCGCTGTACGTGTTTCTCAGCCTGTTTCAAAACCGTGCAATAGCGACAGCCATTGACACTCTGCAGTCTTTCGCCCAACTACTAGGGCTAATCAGCATTTTTGCTCACGCGTACATCTTAATACGAACATGACTACGAGTTTTTTGTTTACTAATATCCGAAGTGTAGTGCCCAAAGCGTGCCTCTTTCCTCACTGATCGATTCATGCTCTGCATCGGTCGTCGCACTAACGGAAACATGGCTAAATGACAGCATTCCCGATCATTCCATCCTTCTCACTGACTCTGAATTTAAGTTGTATCGCTGCGACCGTGAAAACCGCCGAGGTGGGGGTGTTCTTCTTGGCCTTAGTAAAGACCTTATTGCTATTCCCATTTTCATTCATACATATCTCGAGTCTACATGGGTGTCTTTGAAGAATGGTGCTACCAACATAATATTGGTACTGTTTATCGTCCCCCTGATATGAATATGTTCACAGTCGAATTTCGCAGAGTATTAGTCGAGATATCATCGAAGTTTTCTAATCCAACGCTAGTCATATTTGGTGATTTTAATTTTCCCACTATCGATTGGTCTACCTTATCTGAAGCTTCCTTGGAATCGGAGCCTCGTGCTTTCCTGGACATCTGCCTTGATTTCTCATTGTTTCAATTAATCAGTCAGCCCACACGACGTTCTTCAACCTCGGCTAACATCCTTGACCTAATTTTAACAAACCATCCCAATCTTTGTTCTGATATTGTACATCATGATGGTCTTTCCGATCACGCCATTATCACAGGAAACCTGAACTTTTCACCCATTTCAAAAAGCGTTACTAAAAAGCAAATTAGGTGTTACGGTAGAGCTAACTACGATCGTGTCAACGAGGAATTGTCTACTTTCGCAGGAGTGTTTCTCGACAATCATGAAACCCGATCAGTAGATGAAAACTGGAGTTTGTTTAAAAATAAATTTGCCGACCTCATAAACAAATTTGTACCCGTCATAACAATTACATGTACTAACACAGTTCCTTGGTTTAATAACCAGCTTCGGCGACTTAATAACAAAAAGAAACGCCTTTACAGGCAAGCTAATAAAAATAAAGAATCGGCTTCCTGGTCCCTACAAATTTTGTGACAGTCAGTACCAATCGCTGCTAAATCAACCCGCCGTAACTTTTTCACTCACGATCTGCCATCAATGTTAACCAACAACCCAAGAAAGTTTTGGCGCACAATAAACCCTTGTAATCATCCCGACATCACCCTTTCAAATGCTACCGGTGACGCGATTCCCGAGGACGAGTGCGCGCAGGTCCTAAATAATTTCTTTTTGTCAGTGTTTACTCGAGAGGACGTTACGTCATCGCCAACTGTAATCCCTTTTTCCGTTAACTCAATGCCCGAAATAGTTATTGACGAAGCCGGTATCTTTTCCTTACTCAGCAAACTTAAAACGACTTCAGCATCTGATCACCTTGGATTCAATAACAAGATACTAAAAAATGTTGCTCAGGGCATTCATCGCATCTTATCTGCTCTCTTTACGCAGTGCTTGTCGTCTGGTTCAATCCCTGAAGACTGGAGAATCGCTAAAATAACACCCATCTTTAAATCTGGTGATCGTTCATCCCACTTAATTATAGGCCAATATCATTAACTAGCACCATTTGCAAACTTCTCGAACTATATACTCGCAGGTAATTAACTATCTGGAAGAGCATAACATCATTTTCAAATACCAACACGGCTTTCGAAAGGGCTACTCGTGCGACACTCAACTTGCTGGGTTCGTTCATGATTTACATTCTTCCGTTGACGCTGGCATACAAACTGACGCAATTTTTCTTGATTTTTCCAAAGCCTTGACCGTGTGCCTCATCACAGGTTGCTAATCAAATTAACACAGGTTAATATTCATCCGCTTGTACTCGCATGGATTAAAGATTTCCTTTCAAGAAGAGTCCAATTCACATCCGTCAATAACAGTTCCTCATCCCTTGGGAAAGTGTACTCAGGCGTTCCTCAGGGCAGCGTCCTGGGCCCCTTGCTTTTTTTAATTTTATTAATGACTTGCCTAACACAGTTTTATCCCAAATCAGGCTCTTCGCGGACGACTGCGTGATCTATCGCAAAATTTTATGTAAAGATGATGAACGGGCACTCCAGGCTGACCTGGACTGCGTCACCTCTTGGTGCTCGAAATGGTTAATGTGCCTTAATACTTCTAAAACTAAGTTTATGTCCTTCACTAAACGCCCTAATCGCATTGCCACCTCGTACTCTTTAAATAATACTGCAGTTGAACTTACTACTACTTACAAATACCTTGGTGTTTACCTTAGTTCAGACTTATCCTGGAATCATCACATCAACGTCATACTCGCATCTGCTAACCGGTCACTAGGTCTCTTAAAACATAACTTGAAGCATGCTCCATCGCACCTACGTAAACTTGCTTACATCACCCTAATACGGCCTAAAATCGAGTATGCATGTGCCATTTGGGACCCTTACCAAGCTTACTTAATCAACAACATCGAATCACTTCAAAACCGCGCAGTTCGCTTCATCTTTTCAGACTACTCCCGTCATTCTAGTGTCTCAGCATTGAAAATTCGGGCAGAACTGCCAGACTTGTCTCAACGACGCACAGTTTCACGGTTATCACTGTTTCACAAACTTTATCATCACCCATTGCTTCATGACGACTTCTTTTCTTCACCAGTTTCCATCCTTCCCAGACGTGACCATCCTTTCAAAGTGAAGCGTTTTGCGTGTCATTCCCTTAACTATTCACAATCATTCATTCCACGTACAATCGTTGACTGGAACGCACTGCCATCACACATAGCCACCGTCATTGATTCTGTTAAATTTCATGAACTAATAATGACGGAAGTTGTGAAGTGAAAATAAAACTATTGCTATTTTTATTGTATAACTTCCGACACATTGTTCTCTCTTTGTTTGTTGTTGCTTCTTTCATGTCTATCTTTGTGTTACTTGGAGCTAATATTATTGTGATATTTGTGTTCGCTCATGCGTTGTTCTTTTCACGTTTGACTAATCCCACTTTATAACATTTTTTTGTTGTATTGAACACCCCCTATGTAATACCCTCCTGCGCGAGGGCCTTTAGGGGTATTTTGAATAAATAAATAAATAAATAAATACGATATGTTCGTACAGCGTCGCCGCTGGCTCTCGGGTGCATAGTTCTGCACCCGTGAGCCTGCATTCTGCCTGGTTTATTATTCACAAGGTTGAAATGTAGTCGCATGTTGTGTGGCGCACGAGTAGGATGATCTGACAGGTTATTCGGCAAGGCGATGAAGTTGCTCGCACGTACAAGGAAGTGCACTAGTTGCGAAGAGAGTATGCGAATAATCCGTGAGCCCTCGTTCTATCCATGGTGGACATTTAACAGTTGTAAGACAGCAATATGGGCATTCATATAGGGGGAGCCATAAGAGGGGATACAATGGGAAATGCGCGAGAAGACATTTTTGGCCTGTGAAAATGGTTAGTCGCAACAGCGAAAAAATTAGGCCAAGTTAGGCCAAGACGGGGACACAAGGTTTTGTGTCCCCGTCGTTAGGAACGAATTCAGCAGTACGCGCTCTCAAAATTGTGTGCCATTAGTTGCGATGCTCTTTACTATTGAAATTGGTAACTACATGAGATACTCCACATTGCTCCCTTTCTCTTAATTTGTAATTTGGCGTGAGAAAAGACTGCAAGGATGTCGTAATTAGTGAAAGCAATGGCGCAGAATGAACTCCGACAAAGATGACATAGAACAGGGTATGCGTCTGTGATGTTGGACATGTGATTTCTCCTCGTCTGTTTGGCCGCCGTTGTATTATTGAGTTCTGTATTCCCAACAAGAGAGAAAATTCAGGCATAGTGCCATTCGGGAGTGTTAAAACCAATGAATCGTCGTCTCACACTTTTAAAGCAGTTTGATATCCAAATTTCGATTACGTGTTTCATTATAAGCGGTATGGAAACTGTACGCCTCCATGTGCTCTGTCACCTCAATGGAATATGTTAATTTGGTTTTAAAAAGAAAAGAATTTCCGACACTACCCACATGCATTCTAGCACGCGAAAACCCGTGCAAGAAGTTCAAAAAAAAGATCAAACAACAATCTACGTGAGTCACTCTGCGTGCAAGAGTCTCCCATTGTCGAGGTATTCGGCGACAGAAATTCTAGTTTGTCGCTTCCATACCGAAACTGGATGCGCGATGATTGCTGAAAGCGCCACCAGCGTTATTCTCGACACTGTCTTGACGAAGAATAGCTCGCTGTGATTACCTGTTGAAGCATCCAATCCAAGCGACGGTAGGTCGCCGCGACATTATCTTCGCGAGTAAGAGTCGCGCACAGGTGGTCAATCCATTAACCGATAAAACCGTCACCTGGGCAGTTCATCGGGCGTTCTTCGTGCGTCAGGCTTCGATATCGGAGGGGAAAAAGCGGATATCTGTCAACGAATATGTCGACACAGTTACAAAATGCTGGCCAAGAGAAGAAAAGCGCCGTCGAGGACGGCATAAAACTAGGTCGGGTGATGAAGTTAGGAAATTTGCAGCTGTAAAATGGTATCAGCTAGCACAAGATAGGGGTAATTGGAGATCGCAGGGAGAAGCCTACGTCCTGCAGTGGACATAAAAAGTCTGATGATGATGATGACGTGGAGAACTCGGCGCTTCTTTTTTTATCGCCTGAAGTGAATCGCATTTTTTATGTGTGGGGGTCATTAAAATATATCGCATGGTATATATTCTTTCATTTACCCCTATTATTGCTCTGCCTATGAACGGTGCTAAAGTAACCATTATATAGGGTGTATTAATTCAGCTGCGCCGAATTTTTACAAATAGCCATTGGAAGGCAGAACAATTCAAACCCTCGAACTCGATGAGGCTGACGTTGCTTCCACTAACGAACCAATTCGGAATTGACTAATTCAGGAACTTTACTAATTAGGTTTTTACTTATAATCTACTGCACATATTGCAACCTACGCAATCTAGCCACGGAGTTTGCAAGCCATATCAGCTTCGTTCGTATTCTGACGATGGCATCGGTTTAGATATATGCGCCAATAAACTCGCTGTAAACAAGCATTGTTGTTCCACTTACCTCTTTTTGAGAACAGTGTTTTATGCATTTAAGCACAAAATTAAATTGGAACGCCAATGTTGGAATGCACCTGTTACAATTCATAAATTGCAATTTGTGCCATATTGTTATCTGTGGAATTGTGCTAACTATTTAATGAAGCATTTCGATTTCTATTTGAAGTAATGTCCATCTCATCTAGTAATAGAGTTCAAGGGCTAGAATTGTTCTGCCTGCCACTGGCAATTTTTATAAATTTGGTGCAGCTAAATGAAAAGCACCTGGTGCACAAGAGAAGGGAGATAAATAATTTGGGATATTAGAGGCTGGTTTCAATAACGATAACATTCTCAAAGGGAGTAGAGATTACTATATTCGCTAAAATAATATAATTTCTTTGATGAACGCTTGGTTATAACGCCATCACAGTAAGGTTTTAGACCTGTCCTTTCAACACGAACGGCGCTACCTTATCAAAAACAATATTTTAAAGGGCATTTGATGCTATAGACCATGCAAGGTTATTTTGAAAATTGCCAATGGCGTAAATGAGGCACACTAGCGAATCAACAGGCGTGCTTTCAGGGCATACAGACATGGCGGGAAAAGGAAGCACCGGTTACCGGCCTCCTGTGTGCAGCAGTAGTGGCGATGACGCAATACCCAGTACAAGCCACGCTGGCATGGAGGAAGCATCAGCCAGTTTGGAAAACAACGGGAGGTGAGCCCAAATATCCTTAGTAGTTCTATAGGGGCAACTCGGAGAGGACACGGAATGCTACCTCGATCTCAGTTATGCTTGCACTGACGAACTTGTGCGCAGGATCAAAGTTATGATTCCTCCCGTGTCCCGTGCATTGGAGGCAAGTTAAAGATCCCCTTGTGGTCAAAATTATTTCGCCGTCTTCCACTATGGCGTGCTTCATAATCAAATCGTCGTGTTGGCGCGTTAAGCCGTGGAATTCATCCAAAGTGTTGATCCCTGAAATGGCAGAATATCAGATAGTATGACAATACGGCTCTGCCATTAACGCGCATATATACCTCGGGGGCTCCCATCTATGTACGTAGGAACGAAGTAATATATTGATGCGAATGCATCAAATGGCTCATTGAGCAAAAAAGCCAGCATCCAGCAGAGAAACGGCACCCAAAATTACGATTGGCTGCGACGGCACGGCAGGAGCGCGCCTGGGTGGAGCAGAGCGGGCGAAAGGGCGCATCTGCGGCCGATAGAGTGCGCCAGGTGTTGCGTGAAGGGAGAGGGCATCGCTGCGATGCCCAATTACCCTCGATCTCGCCCTCGGAAGTCTGTGTTATCCACGCTTTGCGCCGAAGAAGTGGCAGTTAGCCAGGCGCATCTCGAGCGCATGAAATGTAACGAAGATCCGGTCAGTCAAACGCATCACCAGCGCTTTACGCAGGGGGCCTGTCTTCACTGCTCGCAGGGCGCTAACTGGCGCACCGAGTCCACCTCTCAATCCTTGCGTACCTTGTCAATAAACACCTTGATATTTGGTGCAGAGTGCTGGGTCATATTGTTAGAGTTAGTCGTGACGTGATTGCAAGTACATCAAGTTAATTAAGCCATGACCCCTCAGTCATCTTAGTCAGACATTTCTGCCTTTCCACACTATACTTTGGTATATATGCCAAGTCAACGAGACGCGATAGTTATGCGGTTTGTATTTATTTTTGGTACCGCGGCCCCGCCGACGGCCACATTCCGCTTCCCAAGAGCCAGTTAAGGATTTCGCCTTAATAAAGAAACAGCAGAGCGCGGGAGGCACTCTTGTAAAACAAATCGAATGCATGAAACAAAAGAAAGGAAACGATAGGGTGAAAAAGCGTTAGCATGAGCTAGCCATATCTGCTGCGTTCTCGTGGTTATCAACACGATCTCCAGCTTATTTTATTCTGCAGCACGTTCACGTTGCACATTCATCGCATCACTTAAGTAACCGCGCGGATTGCGTTACTCAAACAGCGGCGTAAGCGCGCACCAAGCGAGCTAGGAGGATATAGACAAAATGCCCGAATTCACAGCCGGCAAACGCGTTCTCTGCGCGGTTAGTCACTGCACTATTACCTTGCGGTGACGTGGTGCTTACTATATCCCAAGTTATCGCAATGTTGGCTAATAGCAACCAAAATATCAGGTTCGTAGCAGACGCCCACCACCTTGGCGCAGCTTCCGCAGCGGAGAAAGCCCACGGGTCCGGTACAGCAGCACCGCGGCGGGGGAGTTCCCCAAAAAAGGTCGTCCCACCTCCCTTGCATTCGCGCGGCGCTTTGGACACTCCCCAGCATTATAAATCACTCCACCCCAACTGAAGTCCATACCGATGCTAGTGGAGTCGGCCTTGGGGTGGTTCTTGTCCAACGCAAACGTGGTCTTGAGGAATACGGGGTTGCTTATGCTAGCCGCACGCTGACAAATTCGGAGCTAAACTACTGTTCCTAAACATGAGTGTTTAGCCATACTCTGGGCCCTTACGAAATTTCTACCTTATTTATACAGCTGCCATTTTGATGTAGTAACGGACCACCATGTGCTATGCTGGCTCTCCTCACTCAAAGACCCCTCCGGCCGCCTCGTGTGCTGGGCGCTCAATTTGCACCCGGGTCGCTCGTGTACCGCTCTGGACGCAAGCACACCGATGCCGACGATCTCCCTCGTTCGCCAATTTCACCTGCCGTACACAGTATTTGCCCACTCAAGTTTGTCCTGTCAGCACTTGCCATCCATCACATGCGCTCTGAGCAGAGCAAAGACCCGTTGATTTCTTCGCTTTTGGAGTTTCTCGCTGATCCTGCCACTTTCACGACATCTAGGACTCGACGGCGGCAGGCACATCCATTAGCTATTCGCGACCAACTCCTCTACCGTTGCAACTATGTCCCCGAGGCTCGGCAATGACTCCTAGTAATACTGCGTCATATTCGGGATGATTTATGCGCATTGATTCACACTGATCCTCAATGTGCACGCGGTGGCGTGTTAAAGATCTACACCCGCCTTAGGCTCCGGTATTACTGGCCTGGCATGTACAAGTTCCTTCGCAAGTTTGCCCGCTGTTGCCTCGACTGCCAGCGCCGAAAGTAGGTCCCTACATTGACTGCCGCATCTTTACAGCCACATCCTCGACCAACCCGTCCTTTTGATCGATCGACCTTTACGGTCCGCTTTTCTTGTACCGGTGCTGGAAACCACTTCATTATCGTTGCAGTGCATCATCTCGCATGCTATGCAGGAACCGCTGCACTTCCCTCTGCAACTGTCCAAGACGTTGGATCATTCACACTGTGGCATTTTATTCTTCGTCATGCAGCCCCTCGGGAACTTCTTTGTGATCAAGGCCGCGCTTTTCTATCTGAAGTCGTAACGTCGCCTCTGAAGAAGTGTCACATTATCCACTGGCCCACTAGCACGTACCATCCGCCGACGAATGAGTACTCTAAACCGTACTCGTAACCGTACTCTTAGGAACATGCTCGCCACGTCCGTCGCGTCCGCCCATTCCAACTGGAACGCTGCGCTTCCGTTCGCAAAGCTCGCCTATAATACTACCACTCAAGCCACCACTGGCTTTTCTCCATTTTTCTTACTGTAAGATTGCGAAACTTCCTGCGCCATCGATATCGTTCTACCCTACTAGCCTGATTGATTGGAATGTGGTCCTGTATGTCAAAAAAGGAAGGAAGGAAAGAGTGGAGAAGGAAAGGCAGGGAGGTTAACCAGTTCAGGACAACCGGTTTGCTACCCTACACATGGGAGCGGGGTGAGGGGGAATGAAAGATGGGGAGGAAGAGAGAGAGCACATAACGTACACACACACATCGTCAGTCACAGTCCGTCACTCTTGCGTGGTACGTGACATCACTGTCATAGCCGCTTGTCCAAGCCTGTTTCCTTTAAAAACCTAAGCAGTCCCTTCGTTGCTTTCAGCTGCGATGTCTTCTGTCGACGACACGCGAGAATGGTTTCAATTGACAGTGATCGATTGTCCAGGTGTGCTAGAACGGACGCCAGGGACTGTCTCGGAACATCATATTCAGGACAGTCGCATAGAATATGTTCTAGCGTCTCCTCGCAAAGACAGGCATTGCAAAAAGGGTTGTCGGCCATTCCAATGAGGAATGAATAAGATTTCGTGAATGCCACCCCTAGCCATAAGCGATAAAGCATAGTGGCCTCTTTTCGGCGGAGTCCAGTTGGCATAAAGACATGCATCAAAGAGGGCAGGTGGTAGTGACGATTGCTCCGGTTGGTCTGGCTGCTTGGTGTGCACCATAGAGAGAGCGTGATCTCCTGTGCAAGCACTCGAAGTCTGCTGGCTGCGTCGGACCGTGAGAGCGGTATGGCCTCTTCCTGTGTGTCGTCAAGAGCTGCCCGAGCGGCATTATCGGCGTTTTCATTCCCTATGACGCCGCAGTGACTTGGAAGCCACTGAAACGTTACGTGGTGTCCTTTCTCCTGTGATGTATGGAGTAAGTATCTAATATCGAACACGAGCTGTTCGTATGGCCCGCGACGCAGAGCTGATAGCACAGATTGTAGGGCTGCCTTTGAGTCACTGAAGATTGACCATTGTCGAGGTGACTCCCGATTGACGAAACGAAGTGCCGCACGAAGAGCAGCTAGTTCCGCAGATGTCGATGCCGTTGGGTGGTCAGTCCTGAAGCTAATGGTAATAGCTCTTGCTGGGACAACCACAGCACCGGACGAACATTGGAGGTTTGTGGAACCATCAGTATAAATATGTACACTGTCCGCATACCTCTCGTGTAGAAGAAGCAGAGACAGTTGTTTCAGCACAGGTGACGACAGCTCAGATTTTTTCTTGATTCCTGGTACACTGAGATGTACTGTGGGGCTAATAAGACACCAAGGGGGTATCGATGGTTTAGATGCAGCGGTGAAGCCCGAGGGAAGTTTGTCGTTGTACTTGATGATAGTTTTAGAGAACGATGCTTGGCGCCGGTCCGAAGGTAGTGTTGCAAGGTGGTGATAGGGGGCACGTGCAAAATGTCTGATGTGCGTTCTCAGGGCTTCCACCATAATGTGAGTTTGCATCGGATGGTCCCGAGAAATCGCAATAGTTGCCTCTGTTGACGTGCATCTGGGTAAACCAAGGCAAACTCTGAGTGCTTGAGCTTGTTCTGCCTGCAGAACACGAATATTTGTCTTGCAAGTGTTGTTCAGTACAGGTAGACTATATCTTAAAAACCCGAGAAAGAGAGCTCTGTAGAGTTTCAGCATTGCGTCTACTGACATCCCCCATGTCTTTCCTGTCAAGTATTTAAACAACTGGGAAGTTGCTGTCAGGCGCCGTTTCATGTAGGCCAGTGTGGGCTCCAACAGAGGTCTCGGTCAATGATTACGCCAAGAAACCTGTGGGTTCTGACATAGGAAATGGTCCGCCCACTGATTGAGATGACATAAGGCGTCATTTGTTTGCGAGTAAATGCCACTAGTGCGCATTTTTCTGGTGATATGCTGAGACCTTGTTTACACAAGTAGCTCGCTGTCAAAGTTGCTGCTCTTTGAAGCCGCGCACGTATCTGAGGACGTGTGACTGCCGAAGTCCAGACACAGATGTCGTCTGCGTATATTGAAATCTTGATGGTAGTTGGTAAGTATTCAGCAAGTCCAAGAAAGCGAGGTTGAATAGCGTCGGGCTGAGAGCACCGCCTTGAGGAACGCCTCTGCTCGTATAGCGTTGCGTAGTCGGGCCATCGTCAGTTAACAAAGAATGATCTTGCAGATAGGTAACTTGCAATCCACAAGAAGACTCGACCACCTAGGCCAACCGTCGCAAGAGCATCGAGAATGGACTCATGTAATACGTTATCGTATGCGCCTTTCACATCTAAGAATAAAGCTGCAGATAAACGTTTACGGGACCTTTCGTGCTGAACATACGAAACGAGATCAACTACATTGTCGATGGAAGAGCGGTCACGCCGGAAACCAGCCATGGAATTCGGATAAATCTTGTAGTGTTCAAGGTACCATTCTAGGCGGCCAAGGAGCATCCGTTCCATTACCTTGCCTACACAGCTGGCCAGCGCTATTGGGCGGTAAGAGGTGAGCTCGAGTTGGGATTTGCCCTGCTTCAAGAGTGGCACCAGGCGGCTTACTTTCCATTCGTCAGGAACGTTTCCCTCCTGCCATGAGGAGTTGTAAAGGCTCAACAATTCTCTCCGTGCAGATTCTCCAAGATAGCACAAGGCTCGGTATGATATACCATCTGGACCCGGAGATGAACGCCTGCAGAGAGCTAGTGCCGCCTCGAGCTCCTCCATTGTAAATGGAAGGTCCATGCGGCAATCCCGGGAATGGGGGACGTCACCTCGGGCTGGAGGATCTGGACGAGTCGCTTGGTCGGCGATCATAGCACAAAAGTCCTCTGCGACATCGATGTCTTGCCGCCCTTGGAAGAGCGCGAGCGCCTTGAATGGAAAACGCTGTTCCGGAAGGCAACGCAGACCTTGCACCGTTTTCCAAATGTGAGACAGTGGCTTGCGGGGGTCTAGTGTCTGGCAAAACGTTGCCCAACGTTCCGATGCTAATCTATTCATGCGACGTTGGATCTTCTTTTGCATCCTCCTGGCCGCCCTAAGGTCATGGATTGATTTCGTACGCCGATATCGACGTTCCGCCCGGCGACGAAGTGCTCGTAGTCGCTCTAATTCTATGTCGAAGTCGTTTCGCTTGGAAGAGATCGTCATCATGCGGGTGGCGTTTTGCATCGTACTTTTAATTGTTTGCTCTAACCCGGATTGTAGGCCCTCGCGGCAAGCATCTTCCATATCAGATTTGAAGGTGGCCCATTGAATGGTCCGAATGGTCTTCCGTGGACCAGATCTAGACGACAAGCCTTTGATGTTAAGATAAGTGGGAATGTGATCACTCCCATGCGTCTCAATGTCTGGAAACCACTTCACACATTTGGCGAGAGAGTTGGAGACGAAAGCAAGGTCGAGGCAGCTGCCGTATGTGACGCCTCGAAGAAAGGTGGGGCTACCATCGTTCAGGAGAGTAAGGTCATAGTTGTAGGCGATGCTTGCTAATCTTCGTCCTTTTGCATTGGTTCTTGTACTTCCCCATGCCGGATGGTGTGCATTGAAATCTCCTATGATGACCCATGGGGCAGGACACACACTCAAGATATCTGCTAATCTTTCGTTTCAAAATTGCTTGAAGGCGATATATACACGCCTATGAGAGTAAACAATAGTTTGTTCTTTTAACTGTGATGCATATATATTGATTGTCGTCGTGAGGCGGAATTGGTTGCAAAACATAGGTAAGTTCACGACGAACATAAACGATGATTTTGCTGCATGCACCATTTGTTGAAGACCTAATAAATTCGTACCCTGACAGTCTCATTGGTTTCGACAGGTTGGGCTCACAAATGACGATGAGTGGAAACGCATTGGTGTACACAAACTGACGAAAATCTGAAAGGCGTGATTTTAGCCCTCTGGCGTTCCACTGGATGACGGACGCTGCCTTGACTTCTTTTCGGAAGGATGGGGTATGGGTAGCCATCTTTCTAGTTGAGGGATTCAAGCACTGGGCTTAAGGCGTCCAGCACTTTAAGTGCGCTTCGAGCAGATGTTGTCCCCATGTCGACTAAAAGTGCTCGGATGGCGTCCATGAGGGAACGCAGAACCGAAATGACTTGACGATCTGTTTTAGGTGCGTCATCCATGACTGGAGAAGGCTCCGGTTGGACGACTACCTTCTGAGGTTCCTTGGCAAGGGAGCGGCTCGGTAGCGTAGGCCATTCCTCTAAAGAAAGAGTCTTATCCGCTTCCTTCGTGGAAGTGGTGGGACTTTTCGCGGCGCGACTAAGTGGTGCCGCAGTGGAGTGGGCACTATCACTTCGAGCATGCGCCTTCTTTGAAGACGTACGACGGTGCCGACGTCGACGCCGACGCCGGACTACTTCGGCTGCCTCCCTGTGTGTCGAATTGTCTCTGGACATTTGCTTGAGAACCGCGCGCTCCGTCTTGATGCGGGGGCAGTCTTTCGAAGAGGCAGCGTGAGGGCCATTACAGTTGGCGCACTTCAGAACCGTGGCACCGCAGGTCTCTTCTGCGTGAGGTTCAGCACAACGGGGACACAGTAGCGGGTTGGGACACACGCCCTTGACGTGTCCTAGCCGGAAACACTGATGACATTGAAGCGGCTTCTGGATGAATGGTCGAACCGGATGACGGAAATGTCCGACTTTAACGTGGGATGGTGTACAATCCCCCTTGAAAATTACTTTTACGCAGCGCGTATTCCCAAGGCGGCGCACTTGCGTAATGATAGTGCCCTCGTTTGCCGGCTTGATGAGGCTAGGTAAGTCATCATTGGGAATGGCAATGTCGATGTCATAAATTACACCGGCTATGGATGTATCGTCGGTCGGGATAAAGGGGCGCATTTTGATGCCGCCTAGCTCCGTGATTGCTTGAAGTTTTCCAAGCGCACTCACGTTGTACACGTCTATGGCGAGTATATTCTTCCGTGGATTTATTCTGATGTCCTTAATTTGATCTGGCACCGCACATTCCAGAAAAATGGATAGGGCTTGCCTGTTCAGTAGTCGTAGGTTGCTTGAGGGTTCTTCCGGCATAAAGATGATGACGTGTGGCCAGCGCGCAGGCCTTGACTTCATAGTCGTTGTACTCGCAGGAGTTGACGGCGATGTGTTGACGATCTTTCTCTTCGCCCTCTTGCTCCGGACGGGTATGAAGCTGTCGTCGGATGAGTCGTCTTCCGACATAGAGTACAGCTCGGTGTCTTCGGTGTCGCTGGGGGAGCCAACTCGCTTCCTTGCGGTTGACGGCCGTGATGACTGCTGGCCAGGGGGCCTCTGGAGTGCTCCGCGTCCATGGCCGCAAGACGGGGAGGCGAGGCACCTCGAAAGGCGAAGATTTCCCCAAAAATTCAGAGAGCACAGAGACAAGTGTTCTATCAAGAAGACACTTCGTCGTCGTTCCTCCCCTGTATGTCAAGCTGCGCAGCATACTGAATAATGCAGACAACTCGCCCGTTGTCCTACTGCGCAGATCAGACACACCAGAAACTTCGTCGTGGTGGCTCTGACCCCCCAAGCTTGCCTTCCGATTCATTGGTGTGGCTGTGGGTTCCACCTTTAGTTCCCGGCCTTCCTTCTAAGCTGCGCCTAAGATATCATGGACCTTGCCATGTAATTGCACAAACTTCCCCTGTGAATTATGTCGTAGAGCCTGTGTCGCTGTCCTGTGATCAGCGCCCCCCCCCCCCCCCCCCCTGGTAGCGAAATGTTCATGTATGTCGGCTCAAGCCCTTCTATGATCTCTCTATGTTACCGTATGCTTAGGTCGCTAGGATGGTGTCGTTTTCTTCGGGGGAGAAATGTAACGAAGAAGTGCCTGTTAGCCAGGCAAATCTCCAGCCCATGAAATGCAACGAATTGCCAGCCAGTCGGGTGCATCATCAGCACTTTACGCATGGCGCCGGTCCTGACTGCTCGCAGGGTTCTGGCTACTGCACCGAGGTCGACCTCTGAATCTTTGCGTACCCTGTCAATACACACCTTGACAATAAATATATAAATATATATCTACACGCGTATAAAGGGATCCGAGGGCTCAATTTTGTTAATAATACAGCGAACAGATAATGATGCCAAGGAAAGCATCAGGGAATATAAGTGTGGTTGAAATTGGAATGTAGAAAATGAGACAGAAGTAGGAAATAAAAGTTTCACTTTATTCATTATTCCCTTTTCTTCATTATTAATTTATTCATTTCCCTTTGCATTATTTTCTGCATTCCAATTGCATGCACAATTAATTTCCCCGATGCTTTCCTTGGCTTCACTGTCTGTTGGCTTTATGTGGTTATGCTTATATATATACAGACCCGCCGCGGTGCCTCTGTCAGCTAAGGCGTTGCGATGCTGAGCACGAGGTACGATTAGCGGGATCCAATCCCGGCCGCGGCGGCCGCATTTCGATGGAGGCGAAATGCAAAAACCCGTGTGCTTGCGTTGTAGTGCACGTTAAAGAACCCCGGGTGGTCAAAATTAATGCGGAGTCCTCAATTACGGCCTGCCTCATAATCAGAACTGGTTTTGGCACGTAAAACCCCGGAAAGAATAACATATATACAGGCACTTATACCATGTCGGCGCACGATGTTTTCAATTCCGTTTCGTCCAGGGTCCATCCATCGTCAGGCGATATATATATATATATATAATTTCAATTAAAACGCAAAGTGATTAAAAAACACATAAAATCAGATTCCCTCGGGTCTTCATTCATCGTTACGGTAATCTGCCGTGGACAAATAAATTGAAAGGACGAGTGTGTATATAATTTAGTCATCACTGCTGACTGCTTTGTCCAATAACATCGAGAACTGCGATGTCCTTCATGACACCAAACTTATTGGACAGGCAGCACTTTCAGATATTCCTGTGTCACAGTCGAATATGGCAAAGGCAATCGAACATATCGTCTAAATGTGTGATGATCCTTCGCTCGTCTTCGAAGACCGCTCGCTTGACGCGTCGGCGTAGCCCCACGGATCGTCTTGCTAAAGGTTGCGGTTGATGCGCCGTAACCACTTTGATGCAGCACGAACAGTGTTGTAAATAAGAAGAAAGGCAGCGCAAAATGCACAGTGGCAGCTCCCACCTGGCGTGCTCTTTCAGGAGGCAAACTGGTAGCACCAGAGAAAAAAAAAAGTTGAAGAAAAATAAAGCGTGTTATATTTGTGTGACGAATCTGACGAGGGTGGCAATATGTGTTTTTTTCTTTTTTAATGATCGCGTACACGTCTGCAAATGTGGCTTGTTTTCACAGACCGATGAACAATAAAAAACATCCATCACTAGTGTATAATTCACTGTTTGTGCGTGAAAACACGGAAGCAGTAAACGTATTGGTGCCCACGCCGTATGGAACCGGAATAGGCGCGTTTAGGTTGCTCAGTGCGATCGGCAAAAACAACTTTTCTACATCTATTCTTGGTTGGACAAAACAGTCTTCTTAAATGCCGAATGTTTAACTTCCGAGGGCACACCTCACGCTATGTGCCTGAAACCTCGTATGTTATCGATTTCAAAATGCACGAATATTATATAAGTTTAAACCAGGCTGGTTCCTAGGCAGTAGTAAACTTCGGATATTTTATTCACCCACATCTTTTAAATATAGGTTATAATGGATTGAGACAACAAATAGGTTTCTCTTGTTTCCAATTCGAATGAGTACCGTCTTTCTCCGCGTTGCAGACCACCAAATTCGGACGCTTTAAATATCTGCAAAGCTAGAGCCCAAAAGGAAAGATAAATTCAAACGCATGAAGGTAACACTCAGGTAAATCAAGTAACTTTCGCATAAATGCGCATTTTTGCTTGCCAAATCTGCATTGTCGAAAACGTGTTGCTGCATTTTGGAAACGGTGATCGGTACGGCATTTTGAGCTCCTTTGTCCGGCTACTTGCAGGAATGCTACCGGAACCGAGGAAAACGAACAGCAAGAGTTATGCGGTGTCTGCGGTGTCTGCAGCAAGGTTTACACCAGACTGCATACCCTACACAGGCACGCCACCGAGCACTATGGCGATGAATCCTACATTTGTGAAGCATGTCATCTACCCTCTGTAAAGATGACGAAGTCAGTAAGACATTGCCAGAAAGCACAGGAGAAAAGATCTACAAATGCGAAACATGCGACAAATCCTTCAAAATCCCGCGTCTCCTTAAAGTACACCAGCGCACCCACACAGGCATGAAACCCTACAATTGCGAAACATGTGGTAAATCATTCGCGCAGTCGGCCCATCTAATGCCCACAAACGCACGCATACAGGCGTTACTCCCTACAGATGCGAAACATGCGGAAAATTATTCAAGATGTTGTCGCACCTTAACGTACATCAACGCATGCACACAGGCGTTAGTCCCTACAGATGCAAGACATGCGGAAAATCATTCAAGCAGTTGTCCCACCTTAATGTACATGAACGCACGCACACAGGCGAGAAACTCCATGTCTGCCCAAAATGTATGAAATCATTCCAGAGCAAGCGGTCCCTCAAAGAGCATTTCAACCTGCATACGGGCGCGAAACCATTCGTATGCCAAATATGTAGTAAGGCTTTTTGGAACAGCTCAACTCTCAGAACTCACGGCCTTCGCCACATGGATGGATCGCCGAATCAGTGGGCCCACTACGGCGCTCGTTTCGCAGAGAGAGAAACCCTCGACGGACATATGTGCGAGATGGTTACATGTTATTTGTGTGGAGATTCCTTTATAGATGACATTCAACTGGCCACACATCTCGTGAAGCACAGAGATGGGCAGCCGAAACAGTGAGATTAGTGTGCATATAAAGTCAATCGTCCGCGACTTTTGCACAGGTACGTGAGTGTGAACCTGGGCAGGAAAACAACGCTGAGATTATTTGACAGCAGTGAACAACATACGCTGCACAGAGCAGGCGGAAACCAGGTTCTTTCGAACTCAGTGGAAAACAGCTTGGTGTAATGCACAATGTAAATGATGCCAGCTGAGTCTTTCAAATTACGAGACAATACGCGTTCAACGAAATTATGTGCCAAAAGATTTTGAATAACTTGATCAGTGCACGCTGTTGACATAAGTGGTAGTTGTGAACGTAGTTCAAACAAACTCATTTGAAGACAAACCCAATTGGGCTGCAATTTTATGTTTTGTGTAACTACAGCGTAGGAGTTTTCGCAAAAGAACCTGGACAGCAGCGTTTAGTTCATATAATTTTCTGTCCGAGTGTTTTGACAGTGTTGTAGTAAAGAAACCCTTATGGTACTACCTTTTTCTAATGATTCTGCAGTGTCAAAAGGCAAAAACGTGCAGCTGCGAAGAATATTTGAACCGATGGAAGGTTTCTAGTAATTGTAACAAGTCAGTTCTGTCATTACGATGCTGCTCTGGTGCCTTCGAGAACCCATCAACAGTTGATTGTTTAAAGTCACGGCCAATGCAATGATTTATTTCTTGATTGCCAAGACGCATGCGAGGCAGTGTTAGGTCTTTCATCTTTAATCTCGAACTTGTAAGCGACTGACTGCTGAGCGAGTTGGTAATGCAAAAGAAAGAAGTGCTACATAGACGAATGACGAGAACAAGGTGACAGCAGGACCGCTTATTACAACTGATGGTTTCTTGAAGAACATGACAGATAACTTAGGACAACTGAAAGAACCATTTGCCACAAACTGAGTTTCTAGATAGTATATACCTACCTATTGTAGCTAAACTGAAGGCTTGGCTACACACTTATCGCCTGTATTTTGGGCAATGAAAGCTTCGTTGGGTTCCCTTGCCTTGGCTTTATACCGCGCAAGCACCTTTGCATGAATTATCAACGGAGGGCAGCTTAACTCATGTCAGTGCAGAGTCAAGTAAGATTATCGCTACCCTATCAGTGAACTCGACGGTGCCTCAGGTGATGATTAGGCCAGTGGCCAGTTTGGGTAATGTAACACTACCTCATAAAAGAGAAACTTAGTAAACGACACCGTTACCATTACTTTTACAAACCGTCCCTGTGTTGCCATTGCGTGCGTGCCACACAATAGCATTTTGCTGTGTCATTTATTTAGTACTACTTTAATTATTTACCTTTGTTTATTATCCAAAAGTGAGCCGATGATATTATTGGCACTGGTATAGACCGGTGACACTACTATTGTATACATTCGCTTTCGATCGCGATCGAGGCGGATCTGGATAGAAATTCTCGACCGCGATTGGCTACTTCCCGCAGCGTGTGCAGAAGTGTGAATCGCGGATGAGAAATTCTTCCCTGATGGGGCACGAACACGATCGAAATGGCGCCGTGTGACACCCGTATAAATTCCAATTGTTGAGAGTATCGCTGCATCATAAGCTCGTTGACAAGATATTTAGTTATCGTCTTATCATGGCGAAACTTTTGTCAGTTTCAAAAGGGCTACAGTTTTTATCTATTTGGAAGTCTGTTTTACTCGCACTGCTGTGGTTACATCCGTAAAATCTTTCTTTGCTTTTGTGACAAACATAATTGTGCGACCAATGGCATCCCAAATAGGATGTGTCTTTTAGGTATATGTATTTAACCTTAACTTGACGGAACTGTAGTCGATAATAAAGAGAACCTTCCTATCCAGACGGAACGTGTCTACGTTGACTCGCATTGCTTTGCTTGTGTCTTTTACAACCGTTTTAACCAATCGTGCATAAGGGAAAGAGGGGGGGGGGTACAAAAAAAGGCTGGGAGCTGGTTACCTGGACTTTTTTTAAGTTAGCTGCTTTACACTTGGGGATGTGGCAAACGTAAATAACCGAGTAACAGCATGTGCAAGAAGGAGTGGAGCAGGTGTTGCTGCATTCTTCTAGCTACAGGCTGGTTGATGTGGCGATTGGCGCCAGCTTTTTGTGTGCCTGAGCGTTTATTGCAGTGTCACTGGGGTGTCCATCACCTGTCTAACAGGTCAGTGTCCCATACAAATGAAATGTGTGAAGCTTCCTCGCGGGTTATAGCGGATCTGGAAATCCTTTCTTTGGCAAGTTCTCGACAAGAGCGTCGTTTCCACCACCGTAGCATGGGCGCGACCACACAAAGTTGTTTTCTATCTCATTGCACGAATTTGAGAGCGGAGAATCGGTACGACCCTCTTGAATAACTATACAGGGATATCTGCAGAAGCGGTCCTTATTGGATGCAATGGAAAGACCTCGTCTCGACGAAACCGCCTGGTTTCAAAACGCACATGTGGCGGACTGCAAAGCGACAGAAATTTAGTACAGATATCCAATTTCGTGACTTCATTGCTTTTGCTATTTTCACTTCAAGGGGTTGTGAGAGTGCAGTGTCCACAAAATCGTCAGCTACGTCATTTCCAGCAAAACCAGCGTGAGACGGATTCACCACATCATTTTAAACTCTTTCGTGTTGAGATAGAGAGATAGAAAAGATTTATTTGAACCATCGAGGTTGTTGCTCTTGAGGTCTAGTGGGTGGTGTCCTCCTTCCAGGACTTCCTTAACCATGGTTCGTCGACGAACTTGCTGGACGAGCTCTTCTTAGCCCGACAGGGTATCGCCGGTCAACTCTACCTCCCACCGCTCAATAAGTGCTACTTCTTTAGGCGCTGAGGTTTGCCCGCACACCCCCACGAGATGTGGAAGAGTGTAGGGCGTGTGTCGCCACACTAGGGGCAGATGCCGCGATATGTTAGTGGGTTCATTTTGCTGTATCTGTGTAGGTCTGAGAGTTACTGCCTCTTCAATGCTTAGCTTTTTGTGAGGAGGAGGATAAATCCTGAAGTTGAGCCGCTGGATTTAGAGGCGGTTGCAGTAATTGGATCGCCGTGGCACGAAGTTAAAGGGTGGGGATTGATGGGACGGTTGGTTTTGCCCCACTCGGTTGATTAGAACTCGAGCAAAGGCATCCGCCCTTTCCGGCGCCTCCAGTCCCGTGTGGCCCGGCGTTCACGTGATTCGATAGGATTCTTGCAGCAACCGGACTAGGATCTGGGCTTGCCAGCAGCGGTGTTTGTCCATTGGTAAAGTTACGGCAGGGCAGTTGCGACTCGGTAACGACGCGAACTTCCCTGCCCAGCTTGTCCTGTTGCTTTATTACTAGCGCCGCGGCCATGGTCAACACCGCAGCTGGGGTCTCTGTCCTGACGGCAGCCGCATGGGTGAAGGAGTTGTCTTTCCCGTACAGGGAGCTACCGCGAAGAGGTCCCTTTTGGGGTACGCCGCCACGTCCACGTACGTTTCGTAACTTCTTGGAGTTGATGACTCATGTTCTTGGGATGGGGCTCGCCTTGATCCTGCTTCTGACCTCGGGCGGGAGTGATCGTTGCCCATCGAAGGCATGGAGTTCCTTGCTGTTTCAGCCCGGTGGAGGATGGCTCTGCCGGCCGCCGTGTTCTCTAGTCTGGCTTTTTGTGAAGCCATAACAAGCGCCCGACAGCTCAGCGAAGGGTTGTGGATCCTGAGGGCCGCTAGCTCCTCGTTTGAGGTGGTTTGTACGCGTCTCTGAGGATTGCATGGACTTGTTCTTGGTCGTGTTTGTTTAGCGAGTGGTAGTCATACGGCATGCTATACGTCACTCAATTCATCACCAGGGCCTGGACGAGGCGGAGCAGTACTCTTTCGCATGCCCTTGCGACTTCTTATTATTCTTTTGAGAGGACGAAGAAGAAGATGACCGAGGCGTGCAGACGTGCTTCGCGTCGGCTCCGTGACTTTTGAAATTTTCAAAGCGCCCAAAATTTTTGGTGCCGCTGGGATCACCGGAATATCTTCCCAAACATCAAGGCGACTCAGCGGAACCACACCCTCGGTGAGCCGCAGTTTTACAACCAATGAGCGCCCCATTCGTTCGGCCACGCCGACAGGAGGGTTAGCCCTAACGCCGAACGCGGGCGTGCGGGAGGCCGGGGACCCAAAAGCAGCCGCCGCGTCGTCGGTGAGCTGCAGAGGCGACCCAACCCACAATACTACGATCCCCCGAAACCCAGGCACCATGACCCATCAGCCGACCACCACGGAAACTATGGAAATTGCATCGGAGAGTCACCGACACCCCTGCCTGACGAGACCTTGCGCGGGCCGTCTGCCGTTCTCTGGAGCAGCACTAAAACCCCTATATATAAAAAGTAGCGCCATTCTTAGATCTTGCCGCCACCGCGCTCACCCCGGCGTTTCCTCCTCGCCGCCTCCTGTCGCCCTAGCCTCCTCCGCTCCCCATTGGCCAATCCATGTCACGTGGAAGCACGCGTTGCGCTTCTGTATTTTTTTCTTTCCAGCGCGGAGCGACTGCCATTATCGGGCCTGTGCGATGAAAGTGCTGTACGCACAAACGGATCAAACATGTACGGACAAGAACTTCGTTGTGATGCATGCTGCTGCGCCTTAAGTTGCCGCAACCGACAAGGCGAGGGCAAAAGGCTTTTTTTGTTTACCATCCGGCGTGCGCAAACTCTTGCTGCACACTTGATATTTGCGCCGTCTCGCATCGTCGCGTTGGTACTTCCAAAATGGCATTATTAAGACCAGTTGCTGACTGACGAAGCAAAATCGCGCCTCAAAAACTTCTCCGCAGGGCGCGATCGAAGTTTTCCTCGGATTTCCTCTGGTAGCGCGTTAGCTGTCGTCTGCCACGGCAGGCCCGACGCAGGCGGCGCCACTGTCGATATCGCGCCTCGATCGCCTGGTCGCGCCGAGCGCGATGGTGGAACGGAGGAGGAGGGAAGTGGTTGGCGCTACTTTTTATATATAGGGGCTTTAAGCAGCACACCATCTAGAATCCCAGTGACAAACGGTCGTTTCCCTTCATAGGAAAGGCCGCCTGCAAAAACAACAAACCCCGGGTGAGCAGGAACCAGTCGGGCAAACCGCGGCATCGTAAAACCAGGCATAAGCCGCCGACGCGAAAGCCAGTTCACCAGCTACCTGCGAGAAGCGTGGAGCCCGAACACCCATTTCTGAAGACGCAACTGCAAGGAGCAGGCTTCGCCGACGCGCGCCTCCGCTCCCACGCACCGACATGAAAATCATCATCCGCCCGGCCCCGGGCCTCATACTTCGAAAACTACAGACCCATCAAGTGGCCAGGACGATTGTCCAAGCCAACGGAGGGGCGCCGACCTGCAAGGGGGACGACTTCATCATCCGCCTGCGACCTGGCTCGAACATCATCATCGTGAGCACCCCTCACGAGGGTACGGCTGCCACCCTCATGAAAATTATGAGCCTCACTTTCCGCGGACGATCACACCCTGTGAAGGTGTATCTATAAACCCGAGGACCTGCTTAAAGGTGTCGTACACGGCATCGACGTAGGCACCAGCGAAGAAGAGCTCATGGCGAATCTTCGAGTCCGCACAAATGGAGTCCGCATCTTGCGGGCCCGTATGCTTGGTCAATCTCAGACAGCCCTGCTCCACTTTGAAGGACCCAGGTGCCTTAACTTCTGTACTTCTACGGAGGGGAGATGCCTTGCCGAGACTGCCAGCCGACAAGGCAGTTCTGCCCCGTCTGCAGAACCACCGGACATCCACCAGACGTCTGCCCCAACCCAACGGTTCGCGCGTGCAATACGTGCAACCAGCCTAACCCAGAAGCCGGACCACACTTGTGTTCCGAAGTGCGCCCTGTGCGGAGGGGCCCATCTCACGGCTGCAAAAGGCTGCAACAATAACTAAAGCGCATTCCCCCCGAGGGAAACAGCCTCTACCATCGCCCCCAAAACCCAACGACATCCCCGCCCACAGTGGTTCAGCTCCGAGCGGGAAGACTCGACTCCGACTGCTCAGAGTCGTCGATTACCTACAGATCCCGGTCCGGTTCCAGCCCGAGGTCCAGGTCCCGCTCCTGCTCGCGGCCCCGGCCTCACTTCCGGTGGCCCAGACGGCGATCTCAGTCGACGGCCAAGCAACAGCCATAGGGTGCACCCATCATAGCGGCACCCAAAGATAAGGGTCCCAGCAAAAGCAACGGAAGACCAAGGAAGCCTCACCCAAGAGGACCAACACCGAAGAACAAGAGGTAGGCTTGGCAGCAGTAGTCTCCCCCTCGTACAAAAAACCACAGACGCCACCGCCCACGAAATTTGAACAGGAACTCGCAAGCATGCGCGCACAGATAGAAACACTCACACAAGAAAACAGACAACTCAAACAACAAGTGATACAGCTCACACAAAAACCACAAGAGATGGCACCACACCAGGCCATCATTGACCTACAATCCAATGTCGATGCCATCCAAACCCAGATGCAAGCCTTCATGGATGCTACACGCGCCCAGTTGGAACAAATAACACAGACTGCCCTACAACGCACAGAGGCAGCAATCAAGCACATGGAAGCCGCTGTAGACAGCAAGCTTAAGGGTCAGCTTCACTCCATAAAACTGCGAAAACACTACGACAGAACCTCTGCAAAGTCACACCTGCGGCAGGACATAACCGACCACAAAACCCATCACCGATCATAACATCACCGACCGCAACACCGAACAATGCCTAGACCACACAAGCAAGTCAAAGAAAACTTAGTAATTTGGCAATGGAACTGCCGTGGGTACCGAAGGAAAAAAGGGCTACTGACACAATTGATCGCTCAATCCTCAAAGCCGCCAGGGGTCATAGCCCTACTAGAGCCCGGTACCCGATCAACACTACATGGCTACGACGAATACCACGCAAGTCAAGACGACAAATGGAAGGTAGCCACACTCTTGACAAAAGAATCACAACTATACTAGACAAATCCATACACGACGTAGACGTACAACATGTACTCCTAGAATTCGTCTACAAAGGCAATCGCAGAAAGAGTGCCTTCGTTCTAAACGTCTATTGCCCCCCCCCCCAGCCAAAGGCGGGCAAACATTGGCAAACTCTTCAGGGACACTCTCCGCCTCGCCAAAGACCGCCCTCTGGTAATCATGGCCGATTTCAACGCTCAGAACACGCTATGGGGGTATCAGAGGCAGGACTGGAAGGGTCTCCAGCTAGAAACACTAATGGAACAGAGTCACCTCACACTGATCACAGACCCGAACACTCCGATGAGGGAAGGGAACAGCGTAACACGCGACGCCACTTCCGACCTCACCTTCATCACACAAACCACGCGAGCCGAATGGCTCAACACACTCGAAAACTTAGGCAGCGATCACTACATACTGAACATAACACTACAAACTGGACGCCTACGCAGGCAGATCGGCAAAGCCAAAATCACTGACTGGCGAAAAATCACGGAAGCCCAAGAAAAGGACACAGACACAATCACGAACCTGGAAGACTGGTGCGACAACCTCCGTCGACAGAAACAACGCCACACAAAGGAAATTGCCAGAACGGAAGAGACCCCAGGTGGATCCCCACCTACTACACCTGTGGGACGCCAAACGAGGCCTCACCCGCCGTTGGAAAACACAGAAGTACAACAGGAAACTGAAGACACGCATAGCACAAATAACAGCGGAAGCAGAAGAATATGCCATGCAACTCGCCTCGGCAAACTGGTATAGATTCTGCGACTCCTTCGCTGGCACCCTGGATATCGCCAAGACGTGGCACATACTCAAAGCCATCCTCGACCTCACCAAAACCAAATGAGAGGGGCACAAGGCCCTGGAGCGGTTACTACACACCTACCCAGGCAGCTAACAAGACCTCATCGATGCCATCAAGAACAAGTGCTATGGAGATCCAGCTCCCACGCAACCATGTACAACACCATACATGTGACAACCCAACCACCTTCGGACGAACCTATCAAAGAAAACGAGGTGAGAGCGGCCATCGCAGCCACCACCCGCAACACAGTGGCGGGCACGGACCGCATCACGAACACCCTGATCAGAAACCTTAGCGACAAGGCAATCTCCGCGCTCAAGGCCTTTCTCAACCAACACTGGGAACAAGGTACGGTGCCGGCGATATGGAAACACGCACGCATAATCATGATCCCAAACCGGGGAAGAAATTGGCAATTGAAAATCTCAGACCCATCTCGCTCACATCCTGCCTCGGCAAGGTGTACGAGAACATCATACACAAACGACTACAGACACCATTAGAAGACAACTAGCACCTGCAAGACACCATGTTTGGTTTCCGCGCAGGCTTGTCGACACAAGACATTTTACTCCAAATCAAGGAAGAAGTCCTCAGCAATGTTCCCCGCAACGGCGAACATGCCCTCCTAGCAATCGACATCAAAGGGGCTTTCGACAACGTCAGCCATCAAGGCATCCTAGAAGGGCTCGCCAACACCAACTGCGGTGAGCGAACGCACAAGTACGTTCAGAGCTTCCTAAGCCACCGCACGGAAGAGTTGAAGATTGGCGAGATCCAGACTGCAGTATACCACCCTCCCAACAAGGGCACACAAGGAACAGTCATCTCACCTACGCTCTTCAATGTCGCCATGATCGGTCTCGCAAGAAAACTGCAGGGCTTAGAAGGCCTCCGCCACGCCTTCTACGCAGACGACATAACACTCTGGACCACAACAGGGTCCCTTATTGAAAAAGAACGGCTGCAAACGGCAGCTGACCTCATCCAAGAATACGTCAGCCAACGGGGACTACAATGCTCGCCCTAGAAATCTGAACTAGTACGAGTCTGGCGAGGCCGGGGTAACCTCACAGTCCCCACAGACCCAACACGAAAACTCGAGGTACACCTCAACGGGAGCCTCATACCAAAACATCATTGCTCAGGGTGTTGGGCATGTGGCTGCAGTCTAACTAGCGCGCTACACACACCCTTACGCTCCTCAAAACCAGTGTCAAGGCGATATCACCTATGATATCCCGTGTAACATCCAAGAATAGAGGCATGAAGGAAGGGGACACCCTCCGACTGGTCAAAAGCCTGGTGGTGAGCAGAATCACATACAGCCTGCCCTACTACCATCTCACACAATGCAAGACGAAACAGGCTGACACGCTCTTGACGATGGCTTTCAAGACCACTCTCCGCCTGCCGATGAGTACATCGACTGAGAAATTATTGGCGCTGGGGTTACACAACACCCTCAGCGAACTCACAGAAGCCCTTCACGTCTCACAACAGCAGAGACTTGCGCGGACTCACACGGGCCGGCAGGTCCTACAAACCTTGGGCTTCAAAGCCACAATACCAACCCAAGAAACCTGCACGATACCTCGTAACGTCCAGGACAGGTATCACATTGCCCCAATACCACGCAACATGGACCCTAACCTACACTCCGGAAGGAGGAAAGCGAGGGCCAGTACATAGAGAAAACATTCAGGTTCCATACCACGGCCCGTTTTACGGAGGCCGCTATGTACGGAACGAAGCAAAAGGGCGCAGTGGCAGTGGTCTGCGACCGCCGAAGCCACGTCACCTCCAGCGCATTGACCCGCCTCTGCATGATCACGGAAGCCGAAGAGCTGGCCGTCGCGTTAGCCATCCGCGAAGGCCAACAAGCAAACAAACCACTGACGATCCTCACGGACTCCCAGCAGGCCTGCCGCAACTGCCTACAGGGAAGAATCGCAAGACCTGCGGCACAAGTCCTAGCCCAAATACCCAAGGAGGACACTGACGACAACACCATCCAAACCATCATTTGTATACCGGGTCACGCTGCCATCACGGTAATCTGTATGCCGACAGAGCAGCTCGACAATTTGCACTTAACCAAGCACTCATCACGCCGACTGCAGATTACCCTGACCCAGTTGACCCCGAGTATTCAGCAATCCTGAACTACCACAGAGGGAGTCGCTTGCGATATCCCCCGCCCCATCGAATACTAAAGACGGATGATGCCGCTGCCTGGCGTAGGCTCCAGACAGGCACTTACACGAACCTACACATATTACATCGCATGCACCCCACAGCCTACAGGGACGAATGCCCGTGGTGTGGGGCCACACCAACCCAAACCACATTACCTGGGAGTGCACGCTACCCAACATAGAACACCATGACACGAATACCACGAGGGAGCAATGGGAGGCACTGCTGTCCAGCTTGGCCCTCGACGACCAGCTCAAGCTGATCCAGAGAGCAGAGAAGATGGCAAGAGCCAGCGGAGCCCTGGACTAGGGGCCCGACCATTAGCTATGCCCCATTGGGGCAAGACAAAACTATCTTTGCATTAAAGTTTACCTATCTATCTATTCTTTTGATAATCCGTGAGACCTGCTTCATAGCGCACGTTAGGGTTTGGATGGCTAGTTTGTCTTTCAGGTTGCTCTGGATCCCAAACCCAGAATGCTGGTCTTATTCCTCTTCGTGATCTTCTGGGCCTCTAGATAGAGGTCGATAGGGCCGAAGGACTTGCAGATTACTCCTCGGTGCACCCGCATCACCTCGGACTTCTCGGGCGCGCAACGCATCCCGCTCGCTGCCACAAATCTCTCCCCTTCCGGCGCGGCCTCCTGAAGGGTCGCCTCAAGAAGCCCGCGTCGATCGCGGGCTTCTTGACGGGCTTGGGTATGGTCACAATTTTTGCGTGGCTCCACTCGTTCGGTACACGGTCCTTGCTCCAGAGTTCTTCGTTTACGTATTCGGTCAAGTACAGGATGTGCATTGGGGCTCAGGCTTCTGATCCTGGCGTTGGTGCTTTTCTCTGCCCCGGGAGTGGTGTTACGCTGTTAGGCTCGTGGGGGCACACACTTCTTCCTCCGTGATCGGAGCTGCTAGTTCTGGTGTTGGTTCCTCTGCGGATCTTAGGAGGCTGGGTAGCACGAGGT
>NW_023605729.1:0-60001 GCF_013339745.2 Dermacentor silvarum
TCGCCGCCTAACTTGGTAGCAAATGTTACGACTCTCGCTGCAAAAAAAAAAAAAAAAAAAAATTAAAGAACTCTGCTTTTCGGCGAATTTCTGTGAAAACCATGCACCTCTTGCTACGGTCTATAGTTTCTTAATTATTTTTTTTTTACGCTTTCTGTTACCTTTGGTCGCCCGTATATTTTAAGCACTTGCCCTCTTTAGATATCCACGAATTTACAGACTGACCGCCAAAACTAAGCTATACACTCGCAAAAACGAGGCTTAACTAGCGAGAACAGAACGTCAAACGATAATGCATAGCATAACAGGAAGACTTTCCAAGGTGAACTCTCTTTTATTTTTTTGCATGCCCTCTTGACGGACAGACTCTGAGATGTATAACAGAACAAGACACTGACAGTCCCCGTTCTGGTCTCGTTTACGTATATAGGCTGACCTTCAATCCCCGCGTCTGGTTAGTGTCGACGAGTTGCCACGCGTCTGCGGAAGAAGGTTACGTTGAGTTAAGTTTACACTTCCGGGCACAGCTTCCTGGTTACGCCGCCCTACCCTACAGTAATAACAAAACTGACCGTCGAGGTACGCCGACGCCTGCCTACCATCAACGGCAATGAGCGTGTGGGTGTGCTTAAGTGCATCGTTTTTTAACGTTCGAACTGATTCATGCGTGTTGACAGAGCTGCGTTTTCGTAAGACTAAGAAAAACGAAATGCGGGGGAACGTGCTACGTTGTGTCCTATAGTTTCGCTTTGTGCAACGTACACGAATATATGCATCGGCGAGCAAACTCGCCGATGCATATAACGCGTTTCAGCAAGCACGGCGATGCGTCAAGCGGCAGTCAGATGCAGCCCGTGTATACTTCCTACACATTTGCGGTCTGACGCAAAACTGTAGATCGTTTAGACTGGTTTAAAGCTCTCACTATAGCTGTCACTACTTTCACCGCAAAATTACGATTTTTCACCGGAGAGAGAGTTCAGGTCGAGCCTAGCGGTACTCCAGCACCGATGCTCTAACCACCAGGCCACAATCGCAAATATATCTTCTGTCGTGCCAAGTCAACTGGCCCTCTGAGATGATCCCCGCGAAGGTCACGTGACTGTAGCACGCATGCGCGCGCACCAGTTCCCTTTGCGCCAAAGTCGAAAGAATGAAATAGGCAAATGTATAGCACTCCCCTATTGAAATGTTCCGTATTTTGACATTCCAATAATTCCGTACCGCATGCATTCCAACAATTCCGCATGGTTTCCGCACGATTCTTATGGAAATTTTTACGGAATTTATACAAAATTTTGCATACAGATTCCGTAAGAATTCCGTAAAATTTCCATAAGAATTGTACGGAAACCATGCTCAATTGTTGGAATGCATGCGGAACGTTTCAACGGGGTTGATTAATCGTTTCACGAAAACTTCGCTTCACACCTAGATTTCAAGATGTGTGTTGTATCTGCATGTTCGTTTTTTTTTTTTTTTTTTTTTTTTTTTGCGAGCAAACATAATCGTACCTTACCTCACTGCTGCGCAAAGTAAGCGAACTTTGTTACGTGTCACATGACACCACCCTAATGCAGAAGAACGACTTTTGTATCAAATTAAAATACTTCCGATGTATCGATGTTTCCCAACATCGATACCTGACAAAGCGTTCGTCCTTTTACGAGCGAAAAAAAAAACGTGTGGTAAAGTTCTGGGGAAACTATACGTCAGTACAACTTTTAAGGTGGCTAGGATCGCATGTGCAGATCGACGTAGTCCCTACCCGCTCAATCGCTGCGACCACCTAATGCGCACGCATGGCGTCGCAGCGTCGGTTCGAGAGTTTTTCGCGGCCGCGGCGCAGAGGGGGGCGACGCGCAGCGGAGAAATATGGAGACAGGCAGAACGCCTCGATTCGGTGCGCCGGTGCGTTGCGGCTGCTATTCTTGAGCGCCCGCTGCCCGTGTGCTTCTTTATTTCCATTGGTCATCCGCAGGTGGGCCTCAGAGCGTGCGCTTCGGGAAGTAACAGTTAAAAAAGAAGAATGACAAAGAGAAAGAAAGACGCCTAGCAACGGCACGACAAAAAGCGGCAACGCCACCTATGCTTCCTTAGAGCCAGAAAGCGCCACCTAGACGATTAAGGAGATGAGCAAACACAGCGTCACGTGACCGGGGTGTCTCTACTGTGCCCTCTGGACAGCTCGCGAGCCCACTTGAGCACCTGCTCGAAACTGCTGTCGAGCCTTAGAGACAGTGGCTGCACACAGGCTTTACAAATACGGACAACAGAGTGCTATAACGCGACAAAGAGGAGTCGTTATAACGAATAAAGGCGTTATAACGAGCAAAGTGGCCGCTTGTAAGCTATACGCGCCATTCCAAGAAAATGAAGCAACCTTTTCGGGTGGCACTGCCTCGTGCCCAAAGTTAGGCCGCGTGGAATCACTTTCGACCCATTTGGGAACGATACAAAGTAGCGTTCATAACAATTAACAAAATATTTGTGCTTTCGTTTTTTAGCTATCCTTTCTGCAACAATTCCGGTGCACAAATTGATTCGTAATTAAACGTGTGCGCTAGTTGAAGAAGCCCGGGTGGATAGAAAGTTATGCGCCTCCGCCCACTAAGATGTTTTTTATGGCCATTTCGTTGTTGCTCTGGGGCTCCCATAATCAACCAATGGTGATGGATCAATCAATCTGATTAGCTTGCGCGAAACGCGACACTCTGAAAGGAATTAGCAACAAGAGATCGCGAGGTGCAACAAATGACTTCGCTAGCGCCTATGGCTCAGCCTGCAGTAAACGCAAAGCCACTGCGATTTGTGTTCATACACGTGACCAAACGCCACCTTTGCAAATATACAGCTAAAATTACGCGCAATGCTTCCAAAGGAGAAGGACTAGGGGAGTTTAATGGACAGTAAGTAGGAATATAATATATAGACTGTATTGGTAAAGTACACTTATGCAATGACAAAATGGCCACTCTAACCATTTGTAATTCATAAAAGACGTGATAACGAAGCAAGGTTGGCGACGCCGCTCTAATGTTTCCGCACTAGCTAATCGTGCCAAAATTCGACGACGTCAATTCTCCGGCTTAGTTAACAGTTTCTCATTAAAGTAGGACTGCATGCTCTGCATTTTAAATTAACCTAAGGCCCAACCTAGCAAGCTTTGAGAACTGTGTCGGCGCCGGAAGCAGCTCGCGGCTACGAGAAAGTATACTTTGAAATCCGGGACGTCACAGTGAAGCATACGGGTTGTGAGCCTTCGGGGACGAATTTCAAAAATACAAAACGGAACGAGATTTGCCTTCACTTTGTCCAGCAATATTTTAACATTTCTCTCTCGTCGAATAAGGGAAAACGAAAAAAAAAAAAAATCGCAGACGTCAGCGATTCCGACGGCGCTGAATTCTTCTACTACGACAGCAGCAACACACTTTTATACAGTGCAGTCTCTGGCAGCCAATCCAACTCGTTCAGCACATTATCCTACCTCAGAGCAACGCATGATTTGTTACCAGCTCGTATACAATGAGCCGCTTGTACAATAAAGTTCATGTCTCTCTCTCTCTTTGACAGCGGGCATAACCAGCTCGCTTGCTTACTTGTTTGTTTGGTTTCGGAACAACGGCTCTTACCCACTACGAGTTTTACCTGTACGTTCTTCTTTAAATACTACTACTATAACCAAAATAAAACATCAAACATTACAGTGTCCCTAATCTAACGGCGCTGTCTTCTCAAAAACAACTTATTTGCGATCCGCGCAACGACGTCTTCGACCAGGTCGCTACAGTACTACTTGTTGTTCTTCCCGAAATACCCTCACGTATCCTATAACCCGGTCCAGGCGTGGCTCAGAGATCTCTAATGGTCGCGGGATCGTACCCCAGCTGCGCGTTGCCGCAAGGACACGATTTCTATTCCCCGTGGCGAGCGAAGTTCTGTTTTTTCTTCACCTCGTGATAAAGGTGAAGCGACGTACGACACGGGCAAACCCAAAATCCGTATAGCATGTCAACTTCCGTCGCAGTAATACGAGCTTTTTTCTTTTACAGCGAAGCTGAATAGGGCAAGCTCCCCCAGGATCGTGTCCGCGTGTAGAAAACAACGATCATCATCATCATTTTCGGCTTCATGTGCGTGGTGGTTTGGCTCCATGTGCGTGGCGGTTTCCCGCCAGTTGTGCCTTAGCACAGGTGTCAAAACGGATGACTAACATGACTGACAGGTCATGACATCAATAACATCACATGCTCGTCAGTTACGTCACGAGTAACGATAAGAAAATCACGTTTGGCGCACACGCGCATTGGATATGCGGGTATGGGCCAGCGATACGCGCGTGTGAGCCAGGGAAAAGAGAGAAGGAAAGAAGGAAGGTAAGAAATCACGCGTGGCTCATACCCGCGTTGGATATGTGGGTATGAGCCGCCGAGAGCAGGATAGATCTCACAGGATCCTGACGCTGCCGTGCAGTGTGCCGCGGCTGTGAACGCTGTGGCTCATACGCTAGTCTATGACGATGGGGCGGACTTGGCGCTGCAGACGCACTACTTGGCCATCGCGCCGGGCGAAAACAAGACACCGCGGTGTCATTGCTCTTTGACGAACATGCCCAATACGCTCAGTATAGTCAGTAATGATAATACCTATATAAATTCACCATAGCAATATTCACAGCAGCAGACCCACCATATTCACAGCTTCGCTGCCTTCCATCTTCACAGTAATAGAAGGGCTCTGATTTTTTTTTTTTTTTTTTTGCATTTGTTTATCACACTGATCTATAGCGTTGCTCTCTAGTCACGAGGCCACACAGGCAACCACGGCGCGCTACAGGGTTCCGTAGAACGACACCGAACGAGGCGCAACCAACCGCTGACCAAGCGAAGGCTGTGGCGGAGGCGACTTGCTCGCGCGGAGGTGGACCTCCCACGATAACCCACCATCAGGAGGAAGAGATGGATAGAAAAAAAGGAAACAATAAAAGAAAAAGCGGGGGGAAAGGGAAATAAAGAGAACGAGGAAGAAGGGAACAGTGAGGAGTGAAAGTTGGGACCGCGTCCTCGAGTGGCGAAAGAATGTGCTGCGCGAGGAATGCGGCTCACTCAAAAGAAAGCGGAAAGAAAAGGGAAGTAAAAACCGGTGCGGTTGTTTGTGTCCTCCCCACCGTCGCACGCGCGACGCGTCGGGAAAGGGGGGACGAGGAAGGGAAAGGGACCCGAACGGGGTCATTCAGGAGCTGTAGCGGCGGCCCGCGGGACCCGTTCGGCTGCACAGAGTTGGTCACTCGTCCCCTTCAACGAGGTCTTTTATATATTATATGCTTACCTTTCTTTCTTTCTTATTCTTTTTTTTTAGTCTTTAGAAGGCAGTTTCAGTTCGTCCCCTTTTTCGTCCGTCTCATCATTCTTTCCACAGGTACGCCCTCCCTATCGTCCTCTTCTTTCACAGCTATATCCTTACTTTCTTTTTTTTTTATTCCCCCCCCCCTTTTTTTTTTTTTTTTTTTTTTTTTTTACCCGGCGGCGCCTATTTTGACCTGGAAATGTCGCAGCCGCCGCGGCGTTTAGCTCGGGTTGTGAAAAGTACGACCTTCTGAAACGCAGTTGCTTCGTTTTGACTCGGTCACAAACGAAATTCGCGACAAGGGCTCGCTGCTAAGTTGACGCTGACAACTACAGTGCAGAGTCGTTAGTTCAGAACGTTTCTTTTTTTTTTTAATTTTATTAAGCATGTTTCCCATGGGTTGAGAGGGCATAGGGATCGCTCGACTCTGGGAAAACATCGAAGCTGAAAAAAAGACCGCGCTGTTAGGCGATTCCTGTATTAGCGCTTGCTCAACTCGACAGAAGAACTGAGTCACCTTAAATGCGTTGGTTGGCGAATGTCTCGTGTGCCAAGTCGCAAAACGTGTGATCATATTTGCGTATGACGTTTCGTCGACACGCGTGCCTAGGCCAACTTCTGCTGTAATTTTGTGCTGCGTATGTGTTGTTTGATACGGACGTAGATGTTGTAATCGCCCTTCTTTTTTTTTTTCCTACAGTAAATTTGCTTTAAGTCACCGCTGCTTGTTTTCTCCTGTCTGCCTTGTGCCCTCTGCGTGTACGTCACCTATGCATCACCAATTATCGAATTTTTCTACTCCGTATTTTTTTAAAACATACACTCGGTAAAAAACATAAGAATTTGCTGGAAGCTCGGTTCACAAATCTCCGCCTCCGCGCTGCACTTTTCAAAAGACGCCGATAAATGACAGAAGTTCGTCGCCGCCGTGATGTCATGGAAATGAACGAACGTAATTGGCTGGCGCATATGTACAATTTCTCTGGGATACTTACAACGGTGTACTTGCCTGGGTGCACGTAAGAGAACACGAGGTAATCCAACTTAATCCGCAGTGCCCCGCTTCGGTGTGCCTCCTAATCAGATTGTTTTTTTCTTCGGGGGGGGGGGGCGTAATTAACACCCCTAAATTTAATTCCTTTTACTTTTCGTTGCACAAAAGCTTGCGCAGTAGCTCTTGTCATACGAATCTCTTTTCATATTCGTATATATTTTTTTCTCGCATTACACGAACACAGGGACACGGAGACAAACGAGATCTTTTTTTTTTTTTTTAAGTATAATGACAAAAAATGTAAAAAAGGCTTCACACGGGCGCTATCAGTGCGACCTTGTCAGTATGTCCGTTCGTGCATCCCTGCGCTACAATTTGAATACGTGGACCTAATACCAACAAACTAAAATTTTTAAAAAATATCAGCCATTACCGAGGGAGAATTTAGTCGACCGGAACGGTGGTATCAATCGACAATCCCGACGACACGTTCTTCATCCGAAAAGCTCCAGCCTCGTCAACAAGACCCGAGCGCACACTATTCTTTTCAGCACTGCCGATCTCTCTCTCTCCCCCACACACCTGTGAAAGTAAGAGAGCGCGTGCCTTGCCACGTAAAAGAGAGAGAGAGAAAAAAGACTGGACACTCGGTCCGTTACTCAAATACCTCCCGCCAGAGTTCGACCTCCTCGACCTGCCGACCCTCCACAGAGAGGAGTGCTCGCTATATCTTTCTTTTCGGCGGCAATGCGGCTCGGCACTTTCTCCAAATCTTTTTCTTGTAGTTTTTCTTTTTTTCCTCGCTTATTTCACCATCATTTGTCTACCTCACGCGTCCATACTCTAACTTTCTTTACTTATTTATTACTGCCGCCTCTCCCCCTCCCTTTTTTTCCCTCTCGAACCTCCAACTTCAACGACCGGCTCACTACACATCTTGCTCCGAGGAGCTTCGCCACCTCGAAACCTCCGTTCTCCGGTTTTCTAAAAATTTCTTAGCTACCAGCCTACTCGGAGATAGGGCGGTTAAAGCTAGACTAAGAAGAAAACATTTATATAGAGAGAGATATAGAGAAGAAGGCTAAAAAGAAAAAACACAACACGAAGGAGGGGGGGGGGGGGGGGGGGTAAAAAGTATAGACTTCTGCGGCCATCGCCGATCGTTATAACCACTACAACACGCACACACGTCGTACACGTACCGGGTCCGCTTGTGTTTAAACATCCATTCTTCTTTACCCTCCTTTCCCTCTGGTCAAGGCAGCCGAAAAAGGAAACGGAGAGGGGAAAATGATCTCGTCGCCACGCTCAATTTTTTCGGCCAAAAAAAAAAAAAGAAAAGGGAGAACGAGAGCTACAGGTGACGGTGTGGTGGCCAGCCAGGTGGGCGGGCCAGAGCACTCGTTGTTGTTGTTTACTTCTGTAATGGGAAGGGGGGCCCGCAGGGCCTATACAGGGGAGAGGAGGGATTAGCTATACCGTAATCCCCCAACGTATACGCGCCAAGCACTTGACCCACGGACGCACGTGGACTTCAGAAAAGGGGCGGCGAGTTGCTCACGGTCGGACGGGGCAAAAGAAGCGGATGAGAAGTGGGGAGAGAAAAAAAAATGAAGAACAAAATATTGGGAGGGAGAGGGGACGTAGTTACTGACCACGATCTCTAGAGGGCGCCGGCAACGGGTCCTCCACGACCGTTCATCTTCTCTCTCTCCCTCTTTCTCTCTCACTCTCTAGGAGATTAGGGAACGCTCGGCCATCCGTAACCACGTAGAGACGTGAAACCGACTGTAAACGAACCACGAACAAACAAGAGAGGGGGGGGGGGGGGGGGGGATTATGAGACGATGTGTACTTTCGCTCACGCTAAGGTAAACACGAACGGCAGCCCAGTGATGTTCCGTCGCCACAGGCCTATACAGCGGGCCAATGAAAAGCGAGCTGTTGCGCTGCACGGTGTGAGGTATAGATCTGTTTACGGTGGTATAGAAAAGTGTGACGTGTATTATGGATGTTTCAGCCGATGAATACTAGGGGGGAAATCTGGCGCTGCAAGCGGTTGAACTTCAGCGGGTGCGATGGGTACTACGTGGCTTCTTTTTTTATACGATTGCGTATACCGTTATTACCCGCATTTTTGGCATTCCTTTAGAAGTGTTCTTTGTGGATCAATTATGTTGCACGTTACTGGTGCTTCTAGGTGTTCACCGTTTCCAACTAAGTCATCATTCCGTAATTTCTGACGCAAAATTAGGTAACCTCGACACCTTCTCGCACATTGCCGCTGCATACAGAGATTATTTGGGAAGTATAGCATTTAACTTCGCTAACAAGTTTCGAATTGTTTCGAGGTAGTAAAGAATTAGTTTTGTTTCTCAAGGTACGGAAACGTTCGGACAGCACGTCTTAGTGGCTCTACGATAGTAATAATCCCCATGAAAGAAAAAAAATTCGATGACGGTTGTTCGAAGCAATCAGAACAGTTTTAGCTATCACACTGGCAGCCCTCCTACAGACAGAAGCGCCAGATTTTCCTCTTGTGTTCTTGGTATGAAGCTCCTTGTAGCCTGTCTCTTGAATAATTATGTAGGAAGAAGATCTATAACCACCCGAAATAATCAAAGGTCAATAATCATGAATGCAACAGACGTCTGCTTCAGTCTTAACGATACTCCTTAGCGCGGTGTCAGAGAACGCGACGTATACGTATATAACTGCTTTTTAGCTGAGAGCGCGAATACCTCTGCCTCTTTTCAAGTGCAAGCTGTCGCTTTCCGAGCAAGTTCAGAGTGCATAGCAGACGACGTCGAATACCGAACGCTCCAGCGCTCCACACAGTTGCAGACGAATTCGTGGAGAAAGTCGTCGTCTGCGTAGCGAGGCAACATTCTACTGTAGCGCACCGGCTTCTACACGAGCCCCTCCCCCGAGAAAACGACTTCCGCACGCAACCACCCCCCCAAAAAAAAAGAAAGCGTCGGAGTCCCGACCTCATCGGAAAGAACAAACGACGCAGAGAACCGCCGCCGACCGAGGTCGGGCGCATACGCCCGCCGATTGGTCCCGAAGGGAAGGGAGCAGACGACATCTTTCTTCTGCGCCGTCTGCTTTCCTCTAGCTGTCGTCTGGTGACGCGAAGGCCGAAGACATCGGCACAGAAAAAAAAAACATAACAAAAAAAAATGTTTCAAAGCTTTACAATCCACAGTCAGTGACAGGTCAAGTCTGCAGCCAATGCTTTTTCCGACGGTCGTCCTCCCCCGAAAGTCGCTTAGGTGCTGGTCACTTTAGACGTCGTGCAGACGATCTTCGAGATTACGCGTCTGCTTGCAAACGCTCGAAGGAGCACTTATTTACCTGCCTCCTCCCATGACAGCAGTTCCAGGTACAGACCGCGTCTTTATGGTGATCTTCGAAAATTTGGGAGCGAAGAGAAAAGAAAGTAAAAGCCGTTACAATGCTCACAAGTTACCTTGTGTCTGCAATTCTGAAAGCGCAGACGCTTTGGGATATTTGCTGGCGCGTGCAGCTAAGGCACAGTAGAGGTCAGACCAGCGCCATAAGTCCAATGGTCACAAGGACAAAAAACAAACGTATATTTATGGACGAAGAAGTCATAGTTGGTGATTGTGACATATGACACATGAAGCTTCGAAGTTAAAATTGAAAATAAATTATCAATTTCAAATTATTAAATTATATATTACGAAACACTCAGCAGTGGCATTCGTTCTGAAGATATGTGGACTACTAGATGCTTGAAATATAACTTCACAAATGAACTAAGTTGGGCTAGATCGTTCGATCCAAGTTCAGCACTGTAATATCAGCGCGAAAGACTCGACAAATCAAGGTGTACAACACAGCTGCCCCTCGCTATTACAGTGCGAAATTAATGACTTGTGAATGACTTTCCCTCGAACATGACATCATCTGGTAGCCACACTTAGCCACTGAAAGAACAGAAAACACAGCAACAGTCTAAAAAAGAAAAAGAAATAGGTTAAATTGTTTTCTGCGACGAATATATATGCATCATCACCATTGTCATTAACTCGATACAAGTTCAGCGACGCTCTAAACGACGAAGATTAGAAATCTCACACACACGCGCGCATTCGCGCAGTGCTATATGGTTCCGCAGCCCAGTGCCGCTTTTGCATAGTAAAAACCGAAAATATGCTTGTCAAGCTGCCGTCAACAGATGCACGGCGGAGAAGCTCAACCTGACTTTCACGGACAGGTCACTCCATCGCCGGACTCACGGTATGCCCATCGTCCAAAGCTTCAAGAGCACGCGCACGTGAGAAATACACAACACACGCGCAAGATCTAAGTCATCAAACTGAAGCAGTGACACGAAAAACTTATAGCACAGATCGCGTCGTAAGCTATCTCGATCGAGTCACGAGATCGGTCCAAGCATGTTTCATATCCATGTTTTTTGCACGCATTGGGGGGGGGGGGGGGGGGGGGGGGGGAGACGTAGCTCCATCCGCGCGCATTTGGGATAGGTCTGCAAAATCGGGGGGTGTAATAACAATTCGGTACAGAGCACGAAGTCAAACAAACACGACCACGCGCTGCACTTATTATTCTCACGTTCTGGAATGCTACCTCCGTTACCCTGCATCCAAGGCGCCGACGAGAAAGAAATGCCAGTCGGGCGATGACTGAAAACGAAAACAGAACAAAAACCAGAAAAAAAGGCGCGCAGTCGGCGCTACGGCTGTAAGAAAAGCAACAAGTTGGGGGCCGAAGTTGAAGGTGTAGTAGAAAAGTGCGGGAATAAATAAATTTAAAAAAAAAGAACATAGTCAAGGCAACAAGAAAAAGCAGGCGCCGTACGCACCTCATGAGACAGGTATCTCCCGTAACAGCGTCGCGAGCAACAGAAAATCACGGTCGTATCACCGCCAGGCACATGGAACGCCGTCGTAATTCCGCGCCACCACTCGTGAGTTCCCGACGCCTCCTCGGGCTGCGTTGTGGCTGCTGCGGCGTCGTTCCGTGCCGGTGCTGAGACTTCGGCCGGTTCCGTTCAGCCGGCGTGGTTTGTAAGCATTTATCTTACCCGCGGGAGCGGAGAAACGGGAAGTGGCGGTAGAGGGCGCGGCTGAACACCCCGAGAGACGGTGGCGTTGTACGTCTAGTAGCTGCGTGCGTTTTTCGCTAGTAGAACTCCGCTTCGTAGCCAAAGCACCGGAATGACTCAAACCCCGAATCTCTCGAAACTACAAGCGCTGAGCGAGCATCTTCGGGACGTTGATGAAAGCGTGCATTATGTGCGCGGAAAGGAACAGAGCAACGTTTGATGCCAGACGTTGTGCACCGCATCATAGGTACTACATGGGGCGTCGATCACAGAGGCTATAGATGGTGCCCGTTGGTACAAGGAGTATTGATTGCTTGGGAGCTTTTTATTCGTATGGTCCACGTGTAAGTGTGGATAAGCGTAGGGGTAACAGATATTGAAGCACTAAACGAGTTATCCACGGATTGGGCTTGTTTGCGAAATGTTACTTAACCATGCTGTGCTCTTCTGAGCGTCCTCGTGAAAGCTAGCTGTCAAAGCCTTGCCATGCGCTGTACTGTGGCTTTGCTCCGTGTCGGCACTGAGCCATCAGCCATTTATGAACACGTTTTATTATAAGTCTCCCGAGGTTGTCAGTACTCACCCGGGGTACATACAAATGTATGAACGAGAAGTGTTGGCAGACCGCGTAAATATATATATATATATATATATATATATAGCAGTCGAATACCGAACGCTTCAGCGCTCCACACAGTTGCAGACGAATTCGTGGAGAAAGTCGTCGTCATGCCATATTGCTTGTGGCAACATTCTACTGTAGCGCACCGGCTTCTATGCACGAGCAAAAAACTTCCAATGCACGCAATTTTCTTTCTAGAGGCAAAACTGAAAGCCATAACGCACTATCAACATGAACGTCAAAGTACAACGGTTGAATGACCGCATGAAATATTACTGCAAACATTTCAAGCAGTCACAACTGCGGTAACACCGCGCCAAGTGGCGATGTAATCAAAATGCATTGTTATCAAATGTATTGACTATACCTACCACTATCAAGATGCGCACTGGCGCCTCTACTGCGCCAGTGCGCATCAAGAAAACGCATAGCTTGTCAAGAGGATCAATTTTCTACTTTGCTTTGAAAAATAACTCACTGAAAGCTGCCTGGTTTACCCAGTGAAAACTAAAGGAAAGATAACACTGTCGTCTGCGGAATACACGTTCACAAGCTCGGCGAGAAAGCGATACAAGTTGTCTGGTGCCGCCATCTGCAGTGAAAAAACTAAACAGCGCGGAGCATCGATGGCCTTCGAGATTAGAGCGGCCTAAGTCACGCTTTTTCTCTCTATCGTTAACTCCATTTACAATAGTTGACATGCGTTCCCAGATTGGGCCATGGGGTTTAATTGCACGCCCCGTTGGGGTGTACATTTGCTTTATAGAGTGGACGTATGGGACGTACACTTTAATTTGGGAGCACTCGAAAACGAAACAAGCTTTTTCTCAACGAGCTTTTTAACACTTCCTCTCATGTACACAGGTGAACTGTCCAGTAATAAGTTTACACCCTTTGGGAACTAACTTGTCCCCAAGCAATATTCAACTATAATGCGTGCATTTCCTTTCTTTAACGCTGCGCGCCCGATACTTCCTGGACACGAATGGCATACGCGTTATCAGGATGACATGGCATTCATGAGTCATGACAGGAAAGTAGTGAGCTTCTTGTTTTCAAGAAAGTGAACGCAAACGAGACAGATGACGATTATCGTTTGAGGACAAGAATTTGCCATTTTAGTCTTTTGTCGCTAGATTTAGCGATTTACTTGACTGTCTAGCGACAAGCTTTTTTATTTTGCGACCGGCAGTTTTCTTTAACGACGTGACGGACCAATTGGCGACATTTTAGCTACTTCGAAGTTAGGAAAGCTGCTTCGAAAACGTCCGTCTAGAACGCACTTTATTATCCAAAAGCTACGTGTGAGCGGCCGAAATTTGCTGTATGACATGTGGGTTCTGTGACCATGAAGCAATGGCAGTCTTCAAAGGATTCACAGTGTGCTCACAAAAGTAATGTTTACTTTATTCTATATTAAAGCAATTTTAATTCGTTTTAACGCGCCAGGCTCTGCACTTTCACTAAATACGTTCAATCGGTGGACATTTACAAATTTCATTCTGAGATTTAGAACGCAGCAAAAGATAAATCGACTGCAAAAAAAACCGTATAACATAGGAGCGACCGGGCTCGTTCGCACGAGCCTCAACATTGCTTCCTGATCGAATGGCTTTATTGACAAATCAGTACTGCGAAGAACCTTAATTCAGGTAGACCAAGGAGCGGACACGTAGTACTTGACCTCCATATAAATGTCACGCAATTGTCGTCGCCTTGTTAACATGTGAACTTGTACATCTTGCAGCATTTTGCTGTGCTTTCAGGAGCACCGAGAATCAGAAAAAAAGAATTCTGGAATATAATGCGGTCGAAGTTCCCTTGTGTTCGTGTAAAATCATGGTGCTTGTGTTCTTTTGAATCGCGCTAAATTTTGAACCTCACAATCTGTGGGTAAACGTGAAACTTCCGCTTTCATATTCCGTTATGCAAGTATTGTATAATAAAGTAAAAGCCCACTATACAATGGGTTAATTCACTGTTGATCCTTGCTCACACAGGCACTTCACAAAACGGGAGACGTTTCGGCAATTTATTTACGCCATGCTATAGCCTACACTGTAGTGTCCCAAAATTTCTATGTTACCTAAATTTTACAAAAAGGTTTAGCGACAATTTTAGCGAACCTTGCAAAAAAATTTAGCGGTTAGCGACTTTTTTGTCTCACTTTAGCGAAACGCTTAAAAAATATGGCAACACTGAACAATATACTCCCCAAAGGGTGTAAACGTTTTTAGGGTTGATAATGATGAATTTGGTGTTCTGTGGCGCAAGAGCTATGAGTATGGCCAAAGAGCGCCAGGACACAATGAGTTAACAATGGAGTAATGAATTATATAGTTGGTTGTGACATCGCTGTAGAGGAGCTAAAAAACAGTGACTGTAAAGTCCGTAAAACGCATATCTAATAAAATTATGGAAATGAGCAATGAATGTACTCTAAAACAAGAAATACATTTAGAAGGGAGGATAAAATGAACTACAATATGTCCCCCGTGAAAATTTTTAAAAAAGCACTACTGCATGTACTTCTATAGTATACCACAGTGGAGTGCGCGTGAGACCGACGCTTTATCTCCAGCTAATAGACCATTCAAGCTGCGGCCAAGCAATCATTATTTGCACAGCACACCTATCAATGAATAAAGCGCACATAGTCAAAGTTCGTAGATACAGCGCCGAGAACCAACGCCGTAAGCACCGAAGTTCAAAAAATCTATAAAGATATCACATCTCGAATCTTTCTTTATAAGCACCGAAAGTTCAAAAAATCTATATATAACGATATATCACAGCTCGAATCTTCCTTTATCACATAATTAAGCTTGAATGTTCTGCTTAAGAGCGCAATGTCCAGCCATGCAACGTTAAGCAATTCTGCAAGAGATGTTCCAGACCATACATAGAAAAAATGTATAGTATATGCAAGAACAAAGCCACTACGCGCTCGATATCAACAGAGTTGTAAAAAAAAGGGAATGAGGGAAAGAAAGAAAGAAGTCAAATTCTATTTGGGTTCCAACACTTTCTCCCTCTTGCAGGAAGTTCTATTTACCCGCACTCTAAATCACGCGAAGAACGAGCATTTCTTTTCCGGGTTCATCTTGCTGCCTTCCCGACACTTGAAGGCCTTGGCGAAAGCCGGCGAGTTCATCACGACCTTGTTGCAATCGGCCGGGATGGGGCTCCGGTCGTCGGGCATGGCACACGACAAGTAGCAGAGCGTCATGAAGAACACCTTATCCTCCGGCAGGTTCTCGCCTAGGGCCAGTGGCACGCTCTCCTCACCTCGAAGGTGTGACTCGCCAAGGGCGGCGTAGGCGATCTCCAGGGCCGGTACGTCGGGAAACACGGTCTCGTTCTCGTCACCACGTCGGCACTCGGCCGTGGTACGAAACCTTTCCAGGGTAGAGTTGGAAAGAAAGGTCCCTTCCTCCACGGCCGAGTTGGACGCCCACTTGATCCCTTCGTCGTCGATGGCCTTGGCGAGTTGCTTAGCCACGAGGAATAGCAGGCCGCCGTACATCATTGCGTTGGTCCCGTTGCGGTAGTAGACCGGAGGTGCGGCCACGGCGATCGCCAGCTTCACGACATTGCTCACGTAGTCGTAGCTGAGATAGTCGGGGAAGTTGTTACCTGGAAGCAGCAGTGCTTCCGCGTACTCGGGCGTCCTGTTCATGTTCTTTAGCGCCTTGCGCGACTTGACCCAATAGTCGGCGAGAGATGGTTCGTCCTCCGGAAAGGCGGCGTAGATTGCCTCTAGCGTATCGCCGTCGAGAAGCCTCACGGACGGCCACATTTCCTCTCTCGCGGACTCGAGCTTGTCGATGGCCCTCGACTTGCTGTAATCGTCCATCCAGCCGGAGTCGTTCACCTTGCGCACGGCCGCGGAGACGAGGCTGTCGAAGCCGGCCTCGATGACCACTCTGTCCCGCCTCGTGAACAGGGTGGAAGCGCCGAGCGCGAGCACGAGGACTTTGTACGCGGCTTCGACCGCGTGCGCGCAGGACACGGGCAGGTACGCTTCGGCCGTCGACTTGGTTCCGTAATAGCCGACCAGGAGGGAGAAGTCCGCCGCGGGAGCGCAGTACTGCACGATGAGCCACGTGAGGTGCCTGTTGAGCTGCAGCCACGTGTAACTGGTGAGCAGTCTGGCGACCGTGCGCAGGAGCGAGAGGTCGGTGACCGCGATCTCGTCGTCGACGCCCAGCTTCGGCTCGAGAGACAGGGCTTCCTGGAACGCCTTCAACCAGTGCTCGGCCGATGCGTTCGGCACGTGGACGCCGATGTCGCCGAACGGGACGAGCGCGGGCTTCTTTCGCGGAGACGCGGTCACGGCGTGCAGGCTGTCGAGGACGTCCCTTTCCATGGCGCAGATCTCGTCGACGACCGTCTCGTTCAGCAGCGGTCGCGTCGATGCGTCCGGGTAGAAGAGGGCCAGGAACTGTTCCCAGTAACGGAGGTAGTACTGCTCGACGACTTGGTGATGGTATCTCATGATCCTCACGTAGGCGCCGGGACCGATGAGGACGCGTCGGCGGCTGGCGGCTGAACGAGGATGACGCAGCACGCTGACAGTGATCCAGAACGGCGACTCCCACAGGTAAGAGAGGACGGCGACGAGGTAGAGAGGGGCGAGCAGCTTATTGGCCGGTGGCTCTGGCCAACACAGGCCGTGCTCCTCGATGAAACGACGGAAGGAGGCCATTTGCGACGCGTTCGAAGGATAGTACCACTGGCACATCCGGTACATGGCCAGCGGCTTCCTGGCGGCGGACAGTTGCTGCGCGCCTCGGCGCAGCAAGTCTTCGAAGCGGCCGTACCAGGCGTACCTGAGGGCGTCAAACGTCGAGCGGAACATGTCGCGGTACTCCTGCGACCTTCGCCACCCGGAGCACACGAAGGCCTCGAAGTCGTCGCACGGGTCGAGCTTCCAGTCGATGTATCGGGTGAGGAGCGTTGCGTGACGGACACAGTCTTCCGTTGCGCACAGTGTGTGGCCTTTCGAGGAGTTTTGCAATATTCCCGCTATGGTGACGTAGAACAGCACGAGGATGAAGCAAGTGGCGACGCACGCGGTCGTGACGGCGACCACGTCAATCTTCATCGGGTCGGGTCTCGTCTGTGACGAAAGCGCGCTTTCTCGTGATCTCGAGCAAGCCTGCGAGATTTCGTACGATATTGCCACGAGGCAGAATTAGCGAAGCGTATAGGCGCACTTACGTGTTATTTAAAATCTGCGGCAATGCTGCGTATACACAAGATGATGATGATCCTATTTTATGGCTCGCACGCACTAAGCAGGATAGGCCGAGGATCGGGCGGCAGGAGGTAAGTTATTTAAGATGAGAAGCGCGCATTAAAAGGAAAAGGAGAAACTGGAATGACTAGACCAGTATTAAAGCAAGCAGTCATACTAGCTGAAGGAAATTTTTTTAAAGGGGCTATAATCAGGGATATAATAAAAACAATCTTAACAATGTGTATCGCTAAGCGTGGACAGCTCTTCTTCTTGTCTTTTTTCTTCTGGTCCGTGTTTATTTGTGCGCTGGAACGATGTTTCATAATGTTAACAAAGTGGCTGCTCGAACCAGCCGCGCCTTCTTCCCGCCAAGTCATCCTCTTTGTTGACAGTCAGCATGCCTTCAACACTAAGCCCCACTGCTCCTTAACAATTTGAAATTTGGTTGGTTGATTGATTGATTGCGGACGAAAACCGGAGCCGCAACTTCGAATTCGACCGCAGAATGTCATAGTCGTCGAGTCCACTGCTGCGGTGAATGTAAAAACCGTGGTTCCGAAGTCGTTGCTTCGCCTGTCGGGCGTTCTTTTTGTTAATGTGATAGCATTATACAGGCGGACCTCACGCACTTTGGAAGTACCCGTCCGACGAAAAATGTGGGTCGGGCGCGTGCCTTCTTCCCCGAAGTTTGTGTTAGTATGCAGCCTGCCCAGCCACTCCCCCGTCCCTGGTGAAGTGAGTGCCCCCCTCCCACCCCCCCCCCCCCCCCCCCCCCAAAAAAAAAGAAAAGAAATCTGGCCACGCCAAACTGGTGCGCCGAAAATCGCAAAAGAGATACGAAGTACACTGTGAAAAAACAAAAAAAAAACAATTTTTTTTAGCGAATTGGTAGAACCAAAGTGTGTTTTATTTTTAAAAAGATAATTTTTTACTGTTTATTGTCAAAGACAGAACTTTTGCCAAGATTGGACCCCATACGGTAACGTGAAAAAAATTGTCATAAATTACTACTCTGAGCGAAATGAGATTTGTTCTCGTCTCTTTATACTATCCTAAATTTGTGCCCCGTTTTACCAGCCACGCAAGTTTACGCATATTGATCTGCCTATACTTGCGCGAGCCACTTTGTCTTAGTTTCTAAATAAGATGCAGCTGCAATCAGGGCGAGTCATGCCGCTCAGAGCACGGCCATGTACAAGGTGATAATTTTTAAGTTTTACGGAATTTGTAAAAATGGCCTGTTGCAGATCACATAATTCTAGCCCTGGAGCTGTCGGAGAGGCGGACATTACTTGCACGACAAATCGAAACAGATACTCAGCTAATTAACAAAAATCCACTAATTATATTGTTACGGGGAGAAAATATATGTATTTACAATATATACAGTTAGAAGTTTGTAGCTCTGTGTCCAGGGTAACACCATCAACCGAGCTCCGAGAGACTTCAGCCTCATCTTCACCAACCCACGCCCTTTTGGTCCACAGCGGTACAAACGCGTGCGTGACATTAACCCCCGGCGACAGAAGCATCGTCTCGATGCTTCTTATGGTGTCGAATAAGTGTAGGAGTAATAGGGCTTGAGTCGCGAAACGTGCACGATATCAGTTCCTGGTGGGGTTAGAAGACTTCGAAGGTCAGATGTGATATTTCATATGTGAGGCTGGTGACTTGGTGAAGAACTCGGTATGGCCCGACGTATCGCGGCAGCAGTTTTTCGCAAAGGTCGACGCGACGGGAGGGTAACCAAAGCAGGACAAGGGACCCAGGCCTGAAATGAGCGTTCCGACGACGGCTGTCATAACGGTGCTTCTAGGTAGTCTGAGATGGCAGAAGACGGTCGCGGGCAATACGACGTGCTGTGGCCGCGCGAACAATGGCGTCGTGAGCATAGAACGTGGTAGTGGTGGCATCAGAAGGGAGCAGTGAGTCAAGAGGCCGGAGAGGCTGACTGCCATATAGTAGATAGAACGGGGAATAACCAGTAATGTCGTGACGCGACGAATTCTATGCAAACGTCACGAAAGGAAGGTGCAGTCCCAATCCCGGTGAAACAGCGGCCTCTATCAGTGAGTAGCTGACGTGGGGCACCATGATGTAGGATCACATCATGGAGGAGAAAGTCAGCCACATCAGTTGCGCAGCTTGTAGGGAGGGCCCGCGTTGTGGCATAACGCGTGGTATAGTCCGTCGCAACGGCCACCCACTTGTTGCCCGAGGATGAGGTTGGAAATGGGCCAAGGAGGTCCAGGCCAACGCGGAAAAATGGCTCACTGGGGATATCTATAGGCTGAAGGTGCCCAGCGGGAGACAATGGAAGCTCCTTGCGGCGTTGGCAAAGTTCGCAGGCAGCGACGTAACTTCGAACAGAGCGATATAGCCCAGGCCAGAAAAATCGTCTGCGCACACGGTCGTATGTACGGGAGACACCCAGATGACCAGCGGTGGGCGCATCGTGTAACTGCAACAGAATTGTCGAGCGCAAATGCTGGGGAACGACGAGAAGCAGTTCAGCACCACGTTGATTCATATTGCGTCGGTATAAGGTCCCGTCCTGGAGAACAAACATACGGAGAGAAGCGTCCTGTTGCTCCGAGGTAATGCGTTCGATGATGGATCGCGAATATGGGTCACGATGCTGCTCGTCGGCGATGCGTGACAAGTCGGAGATCGACAAAAAGTGGTGTCCTTTTTCAGGAGGTCTGTGAGAGGACGAGCGATTTCGGCAAAGTTCCGAATAAATCGTCGAAAATAGGAATACAGCCCTAGAAAACTGCGGACACCGGTAGAAGAACGCGGAAGTGGAAACTCACCAATATTTTGAATTAATTACTTTACGGCTAATATTGCAATTTACGAATCATAGTCGGTGAGCTTGCAAAGCGTATCCACTTCGAATGAATTTCCAGCATGACGCCAGTTTGGAGATGTGCGCCATCAAACTTGCCCTAAAACTGCACTGTTGTTCTAGTTATTTTTAACAAAACGCTCTCTTATGCATTGAAGCACAAAAGTAACTGGAACGCTCACGTATTTCGTCCCACACTTTTAGAAATGATATCTCGAAACTTAATTTCAAATAGATACATCTTGCAAGCTCACCGGCTGCTATTCGTAAATTGCAATGTGTACCGTGAAGTAGTTATTTAAGAAGTTAATTGGTGAATTTATCTTAATGTGTTTCGATCTCTCGTGCTAGTAATGTCCGCCTCTTCGAATAACCCAGCTCAATGACAACACTTATGCTATCTGCCACAGGCGATTAAAAAAAAATTTCCATAAAACTTAAAAATGATCACCCTGTATAAACTCGTACAGATGATACTTGGATGTGTCCCGCAGTGCCGGGTGCCTTAATTGCGCCAGATGTTTTGTCAGTGGTCCCATCTCATATCTTTTACGTAGCATGCCAACCTGTACATATGTATGATCTGTTATACAGCCGCATCCCAGCATTTGATTATTTCGTACTACATGAAAGCTGTAGTCATGAGGGGAGTAGAAGTTACTCTCTAAATGTAATAAACTATCTAACAGTTCTTTTTCCGTAAAATTACGGAAGAACAATAAACTTTATTTTTGTGAAATCACAGAAAAACGGGCTAACAGAAAACAAAATACAACTGGAAATATATATCACAAAACTTTATATTTGTCACAACTCGCTGTCTTTCCCGCGCTTTGCGTTGTTGTGTCATATAGTTTCACATATTGTTCAACTGCGCTTCTCCTCCTTTCTCTTGTATATTCACATGATTGATTGATTGATTGTTATCGTGCGTCAAGTTTTAGGAAAAAGTAAGTTTGCTTGCGAAAATGTTCGCGCGTAGATCTCTGTACCTTTCGTTTGAAGTCTGATGGCGAAAGGAGCGAGAGGGACACTTGCTCCAAACAATGTCCTACAAATAAGTTCTTTAATCATCATCATCATTAGCAACAGCTAATAGGCGGGAAAAGTCAGTGGGATCTAGAAACAGTTTGTCGCTTGTCATTATACGCTCTTCCAAGCTACTTTCTGCTCGCTCTGCTGCGTAAAAAAAAAAAAAATCCTCGTTACTAAGCTGCGTATCGATCCCTGAAACGACTTGAGCTTAGATCAATGCCTCCCCCCCCCCCCCCCCCCCCCCCCCAAAGACCAGCCCGCCTCCAGCGGGGTTTTACGAACTGTAATGTTCACAGGTTGGCAGGTACCATCATCATCATCATCAGCAGCAGCAGCAGCAGCAGCAGCAGCAGCAGCAGCAACAGCAGCCTATTTTTTATGTCCACTGCAGGCTGTCCGGTATGCACTTCTGCTATTAAAAAAAAGAAACAGCGAAAACCTACTCTATCGTAGGATACAACTTTAAAAAAGCAGTTGGCAACAAACCACACGGACCGCGCGGGGTTGTGTTACTCCGCCAGCCAATCACAGAAGCAAACAAAAATCGTCGTCATGCGACCTTTACAACATGGCGTCGTACTCGATACGACTGTAGTTGTCGTACTCGTACGTTCCACTGTAATAGACGAATGAAAACGCATAAAATTATGCGCTTATTAATTTTATTTTTGTGGTTACCGCCCTATTTAGGTAACAGGGAAAGTTTGAAGTACGAACTATTTGCAGCCTCGCGGTGGAACAGTGGCTGGCGGTTATGAGGGCGTGGGCGGGGCTTCACTGCAGAACTTTAGTTGTATCCGACTATAGGCACACTCGTATAGTCATAAGTATGCACTATGTTGCGCATAAAGGACACGGACACAAGAAGGAACGATGGGACACACAATTCGTGTGTCCGTCTCCTTTATGCATAACATTGTACAGTGCCGTCCACTGCTGTGTAGAGCGCGCGAACGGCCGTGATGATGATGATGATTTATTGGCATCCCCTTTGAAACGGGGCGGCGACAAACAGCCACCTAGCCTGCTTGATTTAATCTGGTATACTATACATGTGCTTTATCTAGCATTTTTGTATAGCTCTCATTATTCTTTTTTCTTTTTCAAAAGTTTACCTTGTACCGCTACCTATGATTTTAAGAGATCAGGTCGTATCCATATTTTTCCTGCTTTTTTTCCACCAGTACTCTAATCGTCTTTTGCTTATCTCTACGGCTGATCTGTTGATGTTTCCTTCCACTTTAAACCCAAGCGCTTCTGGGAGTTGCACGTTACCTATGGTTCTCGCTGGGTGGATCCCGTTGCATTCCATTAGGATGTGCTGAGTGGTCTCTGGATCTTTACTACAGCATACGCATGCCTCATCTAGTTCCGAATATTTGTTCCAGTATGTTTTGGTCCTTAGGCAACCGACTCGAGCCTCAAATAGCAAGGCACTGCCCTTTGTGTTATCGTACAGATTTTCCCTTCTAATTTATTTATTCTCATTCTTGTAAATCTCCATTGTCCCTTTTGTTTCAATCCTTTGCGTCCAATTCACGGTCTCTATTTCTCTCACTTTCTTTCTGATGACTCATGGTTGTCTACTTACAGTTTCGATTATCCTGTACTTAGTTGCCAACTTCCTTGACCTCTTCCTCCATTCTGTGTCCACGCTTTTCATGTAGACATACTTGTGTACTTTAGCCGCCCATTTATTTTCATCCATGCTCCTGAGCCTTTCTTCAAAACTAATTTTGGTCTGTGCTTCTCTGACTTCAAAAGAGGCCCAACCCATGTCATCCTGCACTGCCTCATTTCTGTTATTACCGTGAGCTCCCAAAGCCAACCGGTCTACTGATCTTTTGGTTAACTTCCAAACCCGACAAGATATCCGATTTTAAGCATAGAATGACATTTGCGAATGTTAGCGCTGGCACCGTTACTCCTTTCCAGATTCCACGCACCACCTCACACTTATTGTGGCCCCACAGAGCTCTGTGTTTCATTATTGCTGCATTCCGCTTCCGCTTTATTTTCAGATTATCTTGGTGGTTGCTTTAGTAATTCTTTCCTTCGTTTATGTGTACGCCGAGGTACTTTATATTGCTTCACTATGGGTATTACTTGCTGTTGAATCGACACCACGAAGTTACTCGTCTCTTCCTTAAAGATCATAATTCCTGATTTCTCTGTGCTAAACTTAAGGCTATAGATTTGTCTTTGTCTAGATTTGGCTAGATTTGGCTAAGGCCTAGATTTGAAGGCCGTCTTTGCTCTGCGGGGCGACACCTGGCGGCGGTTGCCGGGTCCGAAATTGCGTGAAGCATGCACGGCAACAAGTTTGCATGCACATGCAAACTTGCGCGTGTTGCATGTAACCAGAGGTGATATTCATGAGCACGTTTGTTATTTCGAACAGTCCGTGAGCGCGTTTCATTTGGTGTGCAAGTGCCCTCAGGCCGAGCGCAGATTTGGGTAAACAAAGGCGCTTTTCAACTTGGCCACTAGTCAAAAGCAGTTCTCCGTGTCTATTAGGCCGCGCATGCTCCTGGGCACACTATCGCGTACTCAGCAACTGCCGCCAGCTGTCGCCCTGCTGAGCAAAGCCGGCCGCTCGCGCGCTCTACGCAGCAGTGGCCGCCACTATACATACTCATGGCATACCAAACTGTCCAAGTAGCTACCTAAGTGAAGTCATATAATAGCCGGAGTAGGGAAAACAAAACAAAAACGAAGACGTCCTAATCGAGAGAATCGAGGAGTCACTCACTATTTGCTCGAGGGTGGTCAACGAGAGCGCGAGCATTTCCCGAGACTTCGCTCTCTGGTCGGGGGAGGAGGACATTGGCGACATTGGCGACAGTGGCGACACAGACAACCGGGCTTTGCCTTTCATGCGGGTTTTCGTGCGGCGCTCTTGTCGTCCCTGTGAGCACGCGTTTGGCAGTCAGGTCAAAAAGACATCTTTTTTCCCCCATTTTTTGTAGCATGACTGCAAGTAGAATGAAAAGGAGGACATAGGCTTAATTCTACGTTTTCATCACATTGTTGCAACTAATAAAAATCGGAACTCCTATTCTCGCTATATATATATCTATGGAACAGGCTTCCTGAAAACGTTGTAAGCATCGCATCTAATTCTCAGTTTTATAAGTGTGTTCAAGCTCTATAGCGCTGCTTTTACCTGATCTTGTTTTGTTTTTTTGTACTGTACTTCTGTACTTATTTTATACGGGTATCATCCTAGATACTATATAGTGATCTATTGCCTTTGTTTACCTGCTTGTAAAGCCTTGTTTCGCTTGCGTGACACTGTGTTTTGTGTTTGCATCCACAAATGTATAAATATGTCTATATACCCCCCCCCCCCCCGCTGTAATGCTCTTGAAGCGAATGCTGGTTTTTGTAATATATATATATATATATATATATATATATATATATATATATATATATATATATATATCGGATGTACCAGCTAACTTGGACAACGATTTTAAGAGAGACCAAGAGCTCTAGAAAAATCGCACCGACTGCATAGTAGCGACAGTCGTGTTTACTTACAGCCAGTATTTTTTTCATCACCAAGTATTAATTGGTTGTTTTTTCTAAGCAAAAAACAAAAGGCCCGCGAAATATGCGAAATATGAAATAGATGCGCGCTCGCGCGCCGCTACTCAAGCGCCTCCAAGCGAACAGCCACGGATACATAGCTTTACTAGCGGCGGCAGCTCGATACAGGGCTTCACGCTATTTGATGCTCGCGGTATCATGAGAACACGCCGTTGATGCATTGATAAGCGTAGCGGAGCCGTAGTAGGGGATTTTAAAGCTGGGAAACCGTGACGAGGCAGGTCTGCACGCTTATCGCACCAGGCTAGTTAGGTAACGATACCTCTCGAGCCATCTTACATGACGAAGCCTTGTACGATGCGGCGATAAACGAATGCATGTGTATATCTTTCAAAGGTTGCTTGGAGGCGCTTGAGTAGCGGCGCGCGTAAAGTCCCTATATAAGAAAAGTACTGCCATCCTTTGATAAACGCCGCTTCTCTCTCTCCCGTATCTCCGATTGGACGATGATAGCGCGCGCTTTCACTTCTTTATATTTTCTTTTTTTCCGCCTCAGAGCCATGTTGAAAGTCCTCTGCGCTGCCGCAGTCGCCGGCGGCGGCGGCGGCGGCGGCGCGCGCCCGGCCTGAAAGCTTCAACGTGGACTTTCTAGGTGCGCCACCGTCGACTTGGCTTTCGCAAGCAAAAAGTAAAGTAAAAAGCAAGCGCTTTAGGAGAGGAGGCGGCGGAGGAAAGAGTAGATGGCGGTACTTTTCTTATATAGGGATTTCAGGCGCGCGAGCGCGCATCTATTTCATATTTCGCCTATTTCGCGGGCCTTTTGTTAGAAAAAACAACCAAGCACACTTCAGCACGAAATAAATGTTTGATTCGGAGGTTTTTTGAGGTGCCCTACAACTTTGTAATTTACATGTTTGCGATTCAAGCAATAATTTAAAAGTTCACTAATTAAAAACAATTAATTAATTAATACTTCGTGATGAAAAAATACTGGCTGTAAGTACACACGACTGTCGCTACTATGCAGTCAGTAGGATTTCTCTAGAGCTCTTGGTCATTTTTTAAATCTTGGTCCAAGTTAACTGGGACACCCAGTATATACAGTAGAACCCCGCTGTTGCGTTCCCGAATGCTGCGTTTTCTCGGCTGTTACGTCGTCTTCTGGCGGTCCCGGCATAGCGCCCATAGGACACAATGCAACTGTAACACCGCTGTTGCGTCGCAACTGTGGGACCGTTCCCGCATCGTGCGTTGCGAACTGCCACCCAGCGCCGGCCCGAGCGGCCATGTTGACTTTTTCATGTCGCTTGGCTTATTGGCTTGACGATGGGATTGGCCACCCAAAGTGCCGGGGGCGACACCTACGACGTATTTTCGGTTTCTGCCAGCAAAAGCTGACCTTTGAGATCCGTATTCGCTATCTAAAGATGGTGTCTAGGACGCGTTGGGGCCCTAAAATTGGTTTTGGTGCATAGCTGTTCCGTATAAAGTCCAAGGGCGATAACGCCGTCACCGCGCACCTCATGCTGTATGTGCGAGTGAAAGCATGCGAGGGTCAGCCGACGATTACGACTCCATCTCGCACGCGCGAAGAGAAATGCGGGGCGGAAGCGCGCTTCTGTCGCGCGTGAGGCAAAGAAGGAGGGGGGGAGAGGGGGGGGGGTGTTACACTGGCGGCGGCGACTGCGCGGGCGCCGTATCTTGAAAGCGATACGGCGCCCGCGTCGTATCGCTTGCATACATACATACATACATACATACATACATACATACATACATACATACATACATACATACATACATACATACATACATACATACATACATACATGCATACATGCATACATGCATACATACATACATACATACATACATACATACATACATACATACATACATACATACATACATACATACATACATACATACATACATACATACATACATACATACATACATACATACATACATACATACATACATACACGCTCTTCTAAGCTCTCACATCCCCTATCTACCTCTATCACGCGACTGGCTTCCCACACTTCACACACACTTTCTTTTTTAACACATCAAAATTATGTTCCGACCTGCATCTGATGTGTTCTCCCTGCATCGTCGGCGAGATCTCACTACGTGCTATCACTATAGTTCTCGCGTATGTGTCGATTCCATTGCAACATGAGGCGTAAACCGGACGAGCAAATAACCCACCGCAAGCTGTTGCCGCAAGACACCGAATCAAGGGGCGCATTACCTCGGCGGGCGAGGACCCGGGAGAAGCAGAGACTCTCGGCGGAGATTCCGGATGCGGCGTCAAATTGCCGCTCGTCGAGACCGCCTGGGGGACTGGTTCTCTGGTTTCCCGCAACAGTCCCTGGCCTCCGGCTGCAGTAGGCCCCGAAGAGAGAGACGCCGCCAGCGGTTGAGTACATGCGTCCATATTGTAAAGGCTGCTCCCCTTGGCAGTATCGTAAGCATGGCCTCAGAGATCTGAGGTGCGTGTTGTCTGATGTCGGAGGCCATGTTGTAACCATAAAGTTTCCTACAAAAGCTACTAGAGGGAACTGTGGCGCTAGTGTCTATGGGAGCTGCAAGTGTGGCGATTCAGCCAGCATATGCGAATGACGGGCAACAATCAATTAATCAATCAGTCAATTAGTCAGTCACTCAACCAATCTTATTTTATTTTCATCGTGAAAGAGTGCACGGCAGTACACTGGATTTGCCTGAACTTTGTCCTTCTGATTTCAAACTGCTTCGCCACAAGGCAAAGCAGTTTGAAACGCCGCAAGAACGTCTGAAGCCAAGAACAGTCGAAAAATCCATAATCTATCTATAATAAGTTTTGTAGAAAACTGTGCTTGCAACAAGAAACTCGAAAAATGTGCGCCTGAGAGAAACTGTCGGCACAATTATATTAACTCCCATTGACTTCCCCATTACATAAGAGAATAGTGAAACATATTTTCGAAGCTGTCGGAACTCTGCCAGATATGCTTCTTGCACGTGAAAGGACGACACTCAGCAAGTATATATATATATATATATATATATATATATATATATATATATATATATATATATATATATACATGGGTAGCACTTATAGCATTTTGATTTTACGCTGTTGATTTCGAAGTGCCGGCCGTGGTGTCATCGTGTGTTGTCACGGCGATGAACGAAGACTAGGTTTGATGACGTTGCTCTTGAAAATATGCAGTGGAATCTCGTTGATACGATCTTCACGGGAACCGGAAAATAAGACGTATCATCTGAAATCGTATCATCCGAAATACATTGCTCCCATAAGACAATAGCCGGGAAAAGAACAGCGAAAAACGTATTATCCCGAAAAATGTATTAAGCAGAATCGCATCAACGAGATTCCACAGTAATATGTATAATCATGATTATATGAAGAAAAATAAAGCGCTTGCACTTGCAAAAAAAAAAATAATAATAAGAGCGCGGCGCGCGTGAGAGCGCCCCCGCCCCCCCCCCCGCTCCCTCCGGCGCTGGCTTCCTGCTTCCTTGCTTGCGCGTGGGAGCAGCGATTGCAGGAACGGAGCGAGCCAGTGTATCATGACGTCACGACGCGACCCGCGCTCCAGGGTACGGAAACCGAAACTATAGCTCGTAAAAACGGGTGTTATAGTAGAAGCGTGCAACGTTGAGCTAGTTGGTTCAACGTGTCCTTTGAAGGTAAAAACAGCGCAACATTGGCGACAGACCGTAGGAAAGAGTTGTTAGCGCTTCGGAGTGTGTGTCCTTTTGTTTTCTTCTGCCTGTCATCACTACTGCGCCGTTTTTACCTTCGAAACTATTATATTAACTTGCCTAGAGTACCATGATGCTTACTAAAAGAAAGAACGATATATTTATTTTTTCTGTATCTGTTACGAAAACGGCAGCGAGATCAAAAGGCATCGAGGCCTGACAGAGGCTCCTGCACCGTTTGGTAGTTGGCAACGGTGATTGCTTACACTCAATACAGGAAATAAACACAGCATTTTAGACTTCCTTTGTCACAGTATTACACAAAATACTTGAGTGTACATTAGAACGGAGATTCATAACACGTAGGATGCATGATAATGTTTAAAAAGTGTACCAATACAACATTGCGCACGAATAATAAACAAATGCGTAATTATTCTTGAGTAATCAATTGCGCAAGTTTCAGGTCCTTAGGCTGCTTTAAAAATAATTTAGGAGAAAGAATCGGAAATAACAAGCATTAGCAATAATAAATTACTGCACACTTTGGACAGATAGCCTAACGGGAACTAATGGCAATCAATAATATTAAATTACGTTTTCAATTAACAATAACGTTAAAGAAATGTTATTTTATTGCACAAGGTCGCGGTATCGAATCACGGCCGCGGCGGCTGCGTTTCGATGGGAGCGAAATGCAAAAACACCCGTGTCCCGTGCATTGGGGCCACACTAAAGATCCCCTTGTGGTCAAAATTATTCCGGAGTCCCCCACTACGGCGTGCCTCATAATCAAATCGGGGTTTTGGCACGCAAAACCCCAGAATTCAATTCAATTCAATTCAGTGCTGAGATTTGATTAGTCACGTGTTAATTGCTTACCATATAACTAGTTCTTCGTGGTATTCGATAACTTTCCTTTCGCAGTGGATACTGAGTATTTCGGTAGAAGGTTTGCCCCCTTCACTTAATGCATATAAATAATTCAAGTCGTAAATGTTATGGCAGTTCCCTTTAAATGCGTACGAAACCTTAGAAACCTTTTGTTATTGTTGTTTTTTTTTTTTGGTCGTGCTGTACATTGATATCCTGATGTACCACTTTTGTCGCCTCACGGTTTTTTCTTCTTTTGTTGTATTTTATAGTGTACTGCTGATTATTGTATGCCATAAGCTGTTTACATTGCTGTATGTAACCCCCCCCCCCCCTCCCTCTGTAACGCCTGAACGGCGCTGTGGGTATGAGAGTAAAAAAAAAATAAATATTCTCAACTACGCAACCACTGCTAAACTGAATACTCAGGTCGGGTTGTATGTAAGTTACGCTTCAAGAATAGCAATTAACGGCCGCTCACGGCGCCAGAGAAAACGCTCATACGCGACCCCAGTGGCGACGCAGCATTGATGTTCTCGCATCAACCAACACCACCTAGATAGCACAAGGCCAGTGCACTCCGATTCATGGCGTCATACTACCTGGCTTGACTGCCACAGAGTCGAACGGGGATGCTCCCGGCTAAACCGCGGTGATTTTGACGTCAGTGCTTTCGTCATGCCGTGCTCCGCAATAGAGGTTTCGGACCTAGTAGCGTGACGTCATAAAGCAAACCTGTGCACTCCCATCCATGACGTCATGCTACCTGGCTGGACTGCCACAGAATCTAATGGGGATACTCCTGAGTAAGCCGCGGTGATTTTGACGTCACCGCTTTCGTCACGCCGGGATTGACAGTGGAAATTTAGGCCCAAGTAGCGTGACGTCGTAAGGCAAAGTGCGCAGGCATCATCTCGCTCTGACGTCATGGATCTTGAGAGCGCCCACTCGGGCAACGCCTCCTATAGATAGCAGGCCTGTGCACTCTGCCCTATGACGTTATGCTACTTCATACAAAATTTTCACTGTCAATCCCGGCGTGACGAAAGCGGTGACGTCAAAATCACTGCGGTTTACTCGGGAGCATCCCCATTAGATTCTATGGCAGTCGGGCAAGGTAGCATGATGGACGTCATGGATCGAACTGCACGGGCCTTAATTGTGCTATCTAGGAGGCGTTGACTCGGGTCTAGCTGATCGTTTGTAGGTGAAGGAGGACTACGTCGCTGCGCACACGACCTTTACCGTGTTATCTACACATCACGCCTGTTTGCAACGTGCGCTAAAATCCCTTGAAGACACTATTTATGGTTTAAGAGGAAGCTTTGGCTCGGGAGCTCCTATATTTATATACATGGAAAGTTTTTTTTTTTTTCTCTACAACCATTGCACCGATTTTGAAGAGGTATGTTGGATTTAGAAGGAAATATTAACATCTAGCGATGTATCAAGCAGTTCTCTTATTTAGTCTACCAACATACTTTTTTTTATTTTGAGAAATGTGAAATTTCAATAACTGAACTATGAAGTTTGGAACTGTAGCTCAGCGATGACGAACGATATCTCAATTCTATAAACTGTACCTAAGAATGCATCTAAAGAGGACAAAAGTGATATGTTATACACCACTCTGAAGTATACCAGAAAGTTGTGAACGAGACTTTTGCAAAGCCCTCGTAAACATCGTAACAATTTCATGTACTCTGTAATCTTATATATCAAGTTTGCCCGTTTTAGATGCTCTAACGGAGGCAGTTTGCAAAACTGTGATGCCTGTTTATGGCGCAGAAGCACGGAATTGTAAACTTCGTGCTTCATTTTTTTAAGTACCATTTTGCGGGGATTTGTAACAAATTCGAGGCCCTAAATTGAAACCCCACTTTCTCAATCACAAATTTTGCGCGGTTTCTCTTAAATGCAAGAAAATGTCATTCAAATCGGCCAGGGGATTTTTTTCACAAGAACATTTCTGCGTTTTGCATATATTTGAATAGGCGGCATCGGAGCTGGCCCCTGGTTAAAGCTTTCATTTCATTTCAATTTCTTTATTGTACCCTCAGGGCCAAAGCATTACAGAGCGGAGTGGTCACCAAGAATACATGAAAGAAGAAAAATACATCAATACAATACGTCAGATGATGAAGACAATAATAGAAATTCGAAAAGGGAATACCACAGGTAGGAACAAATACAAGATGGAACAGCAGAGAACCAATAAAGTAAATATTGTTACTGTTGGCTGCTAGCTTAAGTGCTGTTGAAGAGTTGGTGGTCTATTAGATCTGCAGTGAACGCAGGAAAGAGGTTGCACTCTTGAGGAGTCCTTGGAAAGCATGGAAGGTGGAAGTACTACAAGAAGGGACCGCAATTTTATATCTTTGGTGACTGCGTGATGAGACATGCTGGGGTGGAGGGTGAATTCCTGGTGTAGTGAATGGTGACGAAATATGCGATGAAAAATGATCAAACGGTAGGTCTATAACGGCGAGATGCGAATGATGGTATAGTTGAAGGCTGGATTTTATATCAGTCACACTTGCAGCTCGAGCACAGTTAGACACGATCAAACGCGCTGAGTTATTCTGGACCATTTCGAGTGAGGGAATTAGGATTGTCGTTAGCAGGATCCCAGACTGAGGCGGCGTATTCCAGCTTCAAACGGAGTTGTGTTTTACAAAGCAATATAGTTTAAGAGCCCGAGTAGCGCGAGAAAAGTTGCGAAGGACGTATCCAAGCGTTTTGTTGGGGCTGCCGATTATGGGTTCAATGTGACCATTTCACTTAAACGATATAGTGACACCGACATATCTGAATGAGGATACTACTTCCGAGGGAGAGTTGTCAAGGTAGCTTGCAGTTGATGTATTAGCAGATCGAGTGACACGCATTACTTTACATTTATTGGTGTTTAGTCCCATGCATCAGTTTTACACCAAAGCGACATGGCATCAAGATCGGATTGCAGTGTACTATTGTCGTTGGGACCAGTTATTTCTCGAAATATTACGAAGTCGTCCGCGGACAAGCGGTATATGATAAGAAATACAGGAACGTAAGTCGTTTATGTTGATTAGAACGAGGAGTGGGCCAAGTACAGATCCTTGTGGTACACCTGAGAAAACAGGACTCGGACGAGAGTCAGTATTATTATCAGAGACAAACTGGGAACGATTTAGTAAAAAGCATTCAAGCCATGCACGTAGTTTGGAATCCAAGTTTAGCAACTGCAACTTATACATTAGTAGTTTGCGACACAACTTATCGAAAGAAACGTACAAGTTTGCCGCTCCGTAGAGGCTGAGGCAACTCCGGCTTCTCGTAGAGCGGTCGCTGTGTCTGAGGCTAAAAGATTGCCGTCGGGCTCGTTGCCTACCAGAGGCGTGACGTTCGCTTTCGCCCCCCTGAGTACTCCCCGGGGGCGATGACCGCGCCGCGTCTCGGTGTGTCCGCGTTTGTCGCTGTGTCTGGTCACTGTCGTATCCTGCATGCACAAAAGTTCAGTTACGAACGCGCTTGCAAAGAACAAGTAGAAGAATAACAGGATCCGAGGAGCTCGATTTTTCAATGCGTAAGCATTTCTATGCCTACCGAACGAGGAAACCCGTCCGTCCGTCCGTCACGTAAGACGAGATCGCTTTCAAGATAGGACTCGCAGCGTTGAGCAAATTGACATTCGCGCTGTCTCTCGCTTCCACGCGAACTAAGCGGCAGCGAGAACACAGCGCACACGAAGCTATCGGCACTCGGTGCACTCTGTCCCCATCGCAGATCGCTTTCAAGATATATGGCCCGCGCGGCCGCGCCGTACGCAGCCGCTGCCGGGTACGGTTGATCACGGTTGATAATGGTTCGCATCGAGAGGAGGCAGCTTCATCGACCAGACAGCACGCATCGGCCAGTGGTCATCTTCCACGAAGCCAGTAGCATCATCCAAACGCACCATCACATAACATGGGTATAACATGGGTGAACATTGCGACTACTCGCCTCTTCTTCGTCGTCTCATACTGGTCTCAATTAACATTTCGGTGTCAACCACGCTTCTCCGTTTTCTTTCGCGGCGTTTCTCGCAATTATACCAAACAGAGCAGTATACGATGCCTAAAAATGCAGGTGATTAGTAGCAAATGCTTACGCATCATTTAGATAACTACCGCAGGAAATTCTGGTGTTATTTTTCGTAAGTCGAAACCATACGAAGAAACAGACAGTGTATGTATCCGGAGCACGCATACAGGAAGTTACGTTTAATTGAAATGTATGAATTATTAGGCAAAGGGAATGAAAGTGCCCGAGAGGATAACCTGCCGCAGGCGGGGACTGAACCCACATTCCGCGTCTGGTGCTTTAGCATTTATGCTACCACGGCGGCCATTCACGGGCAACACCGTTTGTTTTAATGCGTAAGCGTTATATGCCCCATGAAGCGGGAAATCCGGCGTCCGGCGTTAACATCCGATGGTACCAAAACCCACGTGACCAAGTGATGACGTCACTATTCAATGTCAATTAAAACCGACCTGGCACACACCCATAAAAAAATCGCCGCCCCTTCCACTCCATGAAGATAGTCGAACAGATAAGCTGTGTTAGCCGGCCTGCCGCGCCAGGCCGGCTAGCCCGAACGGCGCTACTTGCGGGGGATGGGACGCGTCGGCGTTCCTAGCGCGTTCCTCACGCTCTTTTTCTACGACGTTCCCAGACAACGAGTCCTTGACCAAAGCTCCGTATATACAACCAACGCTAACGCGAACTCCTCTCACGCCCCACTCCTCCATTGACTTACTTTTAGGGGCGAAGCTCCTTATAGCGGCACCCGTTCGTCCCCGTCGTAGTAGGTAGCCACGTCTAGTTTTGTGAATTGCTCAATAGATGGCGTTGTGTGTCCGTATATGTATGTATACCCATATATACATATATATGTATACGTATAGTATAACCGGAAGCCGACTTCCGCTTCCGGTTCCACTTCCGGTTCCGCTTCCGGTTCCGGAAGCCAGCTTCCGGCTTCCGGAGAACGCTTCCGGCGTTTTATGAAAAAAAAAATTCCGAAAGTTGTGTCCGTAGCGCGAAATCGAACCAGGGACCCCTCGCTTCCGAACGCGCGGCGCTAACCACTACGCCACGAAGCGCACATAGACACACGCACCACGATGGCAATAAATACCCAACATTAACGAAAGGCCGCGTTTCTAGCGCGTTTCTAACGCGTTTGTGCTAGCGCGTTACGGCACGTGTAAGAAGCTGGTGTAAGACGCTGTGGCCTCTCCGCCTTACCTTCAACGCGTTTCGAACGCGCTGCCCAAGGCGGTGGCAAGTCAAGTTCAAGTCGAGGAGCGTTTATGAATACGGGGGGTATACTCTCTCAGCAGTCATGTGATGGCGTCGGCAAACGCGGTGCACGTTCCGGCATGTGTAAATGGCTGCGTAAGACGCTGTGGCCGCTCCCCCTTACTAGAGAGTACTGCACGTTTCTAACGCGTTTGTGCTAGCGTCCCCTTAAGCGGGAGATCCGATGATTCCCTCCGGAGCTTCGCCCACTCATCATCATTCAGCCCGTGGATATGCTGTGATTTTTTTCCTACACCGCCATTGGTTGGCGCGCCTCACGCTCTCCCCCTCCAACGCGAGTATTAGACGGTGCGACTTACGTCAACTCCCCTCTCCGTTCTCCTTTTCATCTGCATCCTCCCACAGCGATCTCACAGGGGAAAAGGGGTCACTCCAAACCCTTCCCCCCTGTTGAGCTCTTCTTTTCCTCTCCCGCTAGGTCACGTGGCCACTTTTTTAGCGAAGTCCGACAACGATGTCACAAAAAATGCTCAGGCTGACATCAAATTTCTCAGGGAGGTTCCTGTAAACAGAGTAAATTAATGGGTCTGAAAAGAGAATTAGGTACATTTTCGGTCTGAGTGGGAATCGAGCCTGGAACTCAGGGGGGCGAGACGAGAACGCTTCACCGATGCCACGGCGGCTCCACGATTCTGGCTGCCTGGTGCGTGTGTTATTGCACACGTCACGTCGCAGCCATCTGGCTAACTAAAGGTGTGGCCTAGTGCGTGCGTCATTGGGCACGTGACGGCGCAGCCAGTGGGGAGGAGGTGGCGCCACGTCATGAGTGTATAAAACGATCGCGTTCATGACGTTCCGTGGTCTAGAAACGGTATATATATATATATATATATATATATATATATATATATATATATATATATATATATATATATATATATGTAATGCTTTCGCATTCCCACACGTACGAAATCTATAGTGTTCCCTGCCGAATTTTTTAACCGCAGGCGTCAAGTAATAAACGTGAGCTTAGGGGCAGGCAACTGGCCAATACACTCGCGCACGCCACCTCACGGCATCAAGAATGCGGAATTCGAGGCTCTCGCTATGTGCAACGAGGGAGAAGTATGGATCCGAGGGGCTCGCTTTTCTTTTAGTCACAACCAATATAATCATCATCATCAGCCTATATTTATGTCCACTGCAAGACGAAGGCCTCTCCCTGCGATCTCCAGTTACCCCTGTCTTGCGCTAGCTGATTCCAACTTGCGTCTGCAAATTTCCTAACTTCATCATCCCACCTATAGTTTTCTGCCGTCCTCAACGGCGCTTCCCTTCTCTTGGTATTCATTCTGTAACTCTAATAGTCCACCAATTATCGATGCTACGCATTACGTGGCTTGCCCAGCTCCATTTTTTCTCTTAATGTCAATTAGAATATCGGCTATCCCCGTTTGCTCTCTGATCCCCACCGCTCTCTTTCTCTCTCTTAACGTTAGGCCTAACATTTTTCGCTCCATCGCTCTTTGTGCGGTCTTTAACCTAATTGTTCTCGAGCTTCTTTGTAACCTCCACGTTAACCTCCACAACCAATATGCGAAGTAGCAAACAGTGAAGCCGGAGAAAGCAGAAAATAAGGTTAACTAAAGGTTAACTGTTATGCTTGATTGAAGTGTTGAAATAATAAGGTAAACGGAAATGAAAGCAGACGAGAAGAAACACGTGTGACGGTGACTTCGATCGCTTTAATTACCTGGATTCCTTCGCCGCGCCCGGGTTCTTGTCCTGTGGATGGGCTCCGTGAAGTGGACGGTGTGGTCAATGCAGGTGACTCCGGGCGATCCTCAGGCCGCTTCTCGGCGGTGACTAGGACGCGGCCCGAGCGTCCGCCCGGCGGTGTGTTTTGGAGCAAGGCGTCGGCCGACCTAGGAAAGGTGCTGCCGGGCTCGTTGGGCTTTGGTCCACCGTGGTCACCCTTATTGGTCCCGCGGCTCTTCCGGTGCTGCGAGTGATCCGGCTTGTCGCTCGGTGTCAGCATGGTGCCGTCGGTCAACGCGTGGTCTCGTGTAGCCAGACGCAGATGCCCTTGGAACACGCACTGCTATAATAATTGAGCAATAAAAGAAAGCAGGCTCTCTCGTAACCATGAGTAGATGTAAGCATAAAATGGCTACCGGCAAAGTAGATAAGTGCCGCGACGCAGGCCTGAAAGTTTACTAAGCCGAAATTAACCTGTGTTGAACTGAACGTCGTTGCAAGTCCCCGACTCGGCCAAACAACCACACGCCGCGCGCCGGACGCTGCCGACCTGGTCACGCAGCGTGGCGCCATCTCTCGAAGGAGGTGGCGCAAAACCCGCGCCGCGGAACTCACGGACCTTTTCGCAGTTTTACACGACGTTTGGATCTGATTGGAGGTTTCACTTTTGACTTTACTTTGACTTTCCATTTCACCCCAAGAGGCGAAATTGTGAACAGTGAGAACTATTGTGATGTGTTGCGAACTAAACTGAAACCTGCAATCAGATCCAAACGTGGTGGAAAACTGCGAAAAGGTGTCATCCTGCAGCAAGTTAACGCTCGGCCACATTCTGCCAAACGGACGGCCTAAACAATAAAAGAGTTGGGATTCGAATTGCTGGAACACCCGCCATATAGTCCGGACCTGGCTCCAAGCGATTTTCATATGTTCGGACCATTGAAGGACGCGCTCAGTGGAAGAAGATTTGCAACCGATGCAGAGGTCATTGATGCGGTGCAAAATTGGTTACAAGTGCAACCCAAAAACTTTTTTCTGACGGAATCAAAAAACTTGTGAAACGTTGGGCAAAGTGCGTTGAGGTGCAGGGACGTTACGCAGAAAAATAACGTATGTCTCAGTTTTCCATTAGAATAAATGCACCTTTACTCAAAATTCCCTTTACTTCTTGACTTCCCCTCGTAATTCATAATTAAATGAACAGGAGAAGCATCTCCCGCGTTCTTGTCACTGGCAACAGAGCATCCATTTAGCTACCCTAATCTTCGCGAGGGAAAAAAGGAGCATAAAAGGTTGAGCGAGAGATGATAATACCCCACTCACGCGGGGCACTTTCGATCGCGATCGGTACCGATCTGGATTTAATTTCTCGATCGTGATTTCTCCCCTTCCGCCGCTTGCGTGCATGAGCCAATCACGATCGAGAATTTTGACGCGCGATCGAAAGTGCCTCGTGTGAATGGTGTACAAGAAGGTGTCAAAGTGTACACGCATGAGAGCGCCGTTGAGGCTGTCTGATCGAGACTGAGCAGACGGCACCATTGCGCAGGCGCCGGTGGCGTATGGATCCTTTACAATATAAAACGTCATGATTTGCCCACATCAGCTGCGCGGCTACTATAGCTTCCACTACTTCCATTCCAGTGCCAGATTATTATACGAAGTTACGAACACGTTGGACACGTGTCGTTCCTCTCACTGACTGCAAACGCTAACTATAAAATGCCGTTGGCTTATATAAAGAGAGCATAAATTACCATTGACATACCTACCTTTTGGTCTTGTAGCTGCTGAGATACAGGACGCAGGTCCGTGTCGAATCCTCCTGTTCTTCTTCTATAGGGCCACGCGGCTCGCGTGCTGCTGCTAATGATGATGATCCACAGCGGCGGAAGAGCCAAGAATTGAGTGGGTTGTATACAAGAGTGAATGTCATCGGCAATTTCGATGATGTTGTAAAGGCGACACAGGACGTCTAATACTGCTCTGTACAGCACCTATAGAACAGCCTCGTAACCGTGATTAGTGACGAACAGGATATAGAACGTGGCATCACTAGTATTCCAGGCAACCGGGGCGGCTGATTGAATTGAGCTTATTTTGCAACAACAAAAAAGATTGCGAGGATGACCAGGCAAAAAGCTGCAAGTAGCAGCTTGAGGGGAACCTGGCCGCTTCATACACAGGGCAGCTTCACAGCGGTTAAACAAAAGCAGATGCTATATACAGGGTGTCCCAGCTATCACGCAGCACGATTTAAAAAAAGAGGAACCGCGTTAGGCGAAGCAAACCTAGTGCGTATTGTTTCCAGTACAGTGGAGTAGCCGCCAGTAATTTTTTTCGTTACTGAGATTTAATTAGGTATTTGTAATTAATTACCTAACTCGGAGAGTACTGTCCTAATTATCAAAGTGTCAATGAGAAAAGTGTAGAGCACTATGAAAAACTACCGATACAGCTTTCTGTTGCTCAATACGTGATATATAAATGTGTTTTTCTGAGTGTGAAAGAAGCCAACGAATATACGCAGAATTGCCGCGCGACTGGCCGCTCGAAGCACTTTGCGTGTATTCGCGGGCTTCTTTCGCGCTCAGAAAAACACATTTATGTAGCACGTATTGAGCAACAGAAAGCTGTATCGGTAGTTTTTCATAGTGCTCTATAACCGTACTTCGTTTAGTTGTCGAACACTTTGCTATCGCTATCAATGCCCCTCCTCCCAAAAATTTTGGAGGTGCTCCCTTTAAACTCGATAGTTTCCCGGGAACACCCTTTTTACGCTTTTTGTAAGAAAACACCCACCCGAAAGGACTTCCTGGCCTACAGCCCTCAGCCCGTAGAACTTCTGTCACGCAGTCTAGAGTGTACCTTATTCTAGTACACTCGCTCCGGCCAGCACGGACGTGTTGGAGGATGTGTGGTGGAAGTCACATGCTGTTTTTTTTTTTTTTTTTTTTTTTTTTTTTTTGCAAAGGAGCATTGGGACTGGTACCCCAATCGTCAACGTTGCCATAGCAACCACACTTTTCCACCCGTGTCTTTCTCGCAGCACATTCTGTTCGCGAGACAAGCTGACCTTGGAGTGTGGTGTGTAAGCTTGAAAGTTGTGTTTAGGGTCCGAGTGTGAGTGTCAGCCAACAACAGAGACTACGGCTGCTGGGTAAGTGCAGAGACACTCAAGTAATCACGGCGCGGGTCTCCGTCGTCTTCTTCAACGTGCCACGTAAAAACACAGGAGCGCGTCTGCTTCACTGCGGCACACACACTTTCCGGGCGGCGCGTAACAATGTAAATTCAAAGTTCGCGCCTAACGGCTCCGGCGAGCTGATTGGAGGCGCAAATGTAGATAACACATCAACACGGCTGCACTTCTGGCTTCAAGAACGTGACGTCAGACCTCTCCTATTTTGTTTGTTTCCTCTATGCTAAAGCCATTTCATTACGTTTTCCGCTCTAAAGAGCGTCGATCAAGATACTTTAATGACTTAGAGTGTACTAGATTCTTAGTACACATAAATGAATGTAGGCTGATGAGAACGACTGTTTGGATTTGGCTCTTGACCTTACACGCTTTAGGCGCTCTAAATAAAGTTTAGTAAAACAAGGCCTGCCTCTTTTGTCCATCTGAATTGCTTCTGGCGCATACATCCAGTAAAAGCATAGCCTTCGAAAATTTATTTTACAGATTCAGAGAGCCGTTATTGCAACGTTGATTTGAACATGGTGTCCGAAATTCACTGTCTATGACGCGCATGGATGAAGGAAAATTTTTCTTCCTTCATGATAACGCGCTTCTGGCTCCTGCAATCGCTTCCACTGCAAAAGATGAGCAAAAGCATAGTCTTTAAAATCCGCATTTGAAATTGAGATGGCGCCACCTCATGAGGCAATTTAAAGTTCTGATCTTAAAGGTAACATAGAGCTTTTGGAGCTTTTGTTTGTCAAATGTGGTGGACGTGATTTTGGGAGCCACCATATTTCAAAGAAATATGTCATTCATGGCGGTATTAAGACACCACCTATTCCGCTTGGCGGACGAGTGACAACATCGCAGGTTGTCAAAAGCATGGCCTTCAAGATTACAGTACGACAAGTTTAAAATTATCGATAAACGTTGGCTTCAACGTTAGAGCGTTTTAATCTCGGAGGCTATGCAAAACTTGTTGCCCATTTGAAATTTTGTCACCGTGTTATCAAGTTGGGCAGTGCTTAATGCTCAAGTATGACTTCCTGAGCAATTTTCCTATCGCGATTAACGTACGGCATCAGCGCAGCACGTTACGGTTGCTTCCTTTTCTGAGAAAAGGTGGGGGGGATTGCTATCTGATGTCACCTGCGTTAGATGGCGCAACAAACACTACACTTCACACTTCTCTAAAACCATACCTCTATGCACTTCAAGATGTTTCACGTGATCCGGCGAATTCGAAACCATAATGCTGAGGTGTTCTGAAACCTGCAGCTCGGTTAGCGTTGGGCCGCTGGCTGTAAGGCTCGGTTAGCAATGTCATTTGAGCGCTATGTTCATCGGAGAATGCTGTAACCTCATCCATCTTGTACCAGAGGCCTCCAGAATAGGTTCATTAAGTTAAGAATTCTCGAACGTGTACCATATCCGGAGCGGCGTCGACGTTCGAAATGGCCACTGCTTGCGCGAGCTCCTCGGAAGCGGCCCCATCAGTTGGAGATGAGGAAAATGTTCCGAAAGATGAATTTATTCCAAGAGAGTACCAGGTGAGCCTCTGGTTTCTCCTACGTATTGACTAGGGCGCGGCACATCAGCCGAAATTTTCTTCATTGCGTTTCTAATGAACAACTCGGTCGGTTCCCGTGATTGAAAGCTTGTTCGAACGTTACGTGTCGGCCGTACATTTTTCATGCTGTGCTATGTCTTTGGTGCTTCAAAGGTTGCATCGAAGGTTTCGTGATCGCAGTGCAAGGAAGCCACCGTAGTTGTCACTTACGACTGCCGCTGACCGTTTGTCGGTCGGCGTCTTGTGGTGTATTCGGCCGACGAACATGAACGTTCGCAGTAACTCGACTTTTTGTCATTGCCGTTAGGTGTTTAGCTAGGATCAGCTGTCGTTAAACACCTCTAACGTAATGAACTTGAACCGTCGCAGTATGACCATGCACGAAGGCGTCTTCTTCTTTTTCTGCTTCTTCTTCTTTCTTCTTCTTCTTTTTTTTTTTTTTTTTTTCCTCGCGGCCCGAGCTTTGGAATGAATAAATAGTTGTATAAGTTAACGTACGCGCAGTATATTCTGTTGGCCGGACCACACCTAACCTTCGTTTCGTTTACAAAACAAATTTATTTGCATTCTTGGATAGACATATCGCAGATGAGTTCTGCCAACATGTTTTTCGCTATAAGCATGAGCAGCAGTATTTCACTGATCAAATCAAGTGATCAGAACTTGACTTGCTCAACCGAAATTTGGAACCATGCGTCGTAGTCGGCTATTGCCGATTGGAGTTCACCAAAGGAAAAATACTTTTGTCCCACTTTCATTACAGAACTTCAAAAACAACGCATCAGCGCGTTCGGAAACAAACAAAATTACAGTGCCTGTGACCTGAAAGGTATAGATGAAACTGCAATTTTAATAAAATGGCAATATTTAAAGAAAAAGAATTGAAAAATTCACCACTTGGCACGCTTTGAACCGAAGAACTTACAATCTCAAGCTGGGTGCTCTTGCGCAGTGCTAACTGCCACGAAACACAGGCGGCACTGAGGTTATTACAAGAGCTGTGGTCTAGTCTGCAGAATAAAGCAGAAGTTTATCCTGTTGTCTGGCCCTCAGAATAGTCACCGAGTAATGTACGATCTACTTATGCCCTCAAGTAACTCATCGTGTGTTGATTTAACTTCATTTTCAGGTCGAGCTCTTCGAAGCCGCCATGAAGGAGAACACCATAGTGTGCCTGGGAACTGGGACTGGCAAAACATTCATAGCTGTTATGCTTATCAAGGAATATGAAGCAGCCATTCGCATCCCATTTGAAGAAGGAGGGAAGCGCACGTTCTTTCTGGTGCCGACAGGTCAGTCTTACATCAGTTGTGCACGTAGGTTTTCGTAACAGCTCGTAATGTTAGGCTATGTGACCCATGCGGTTGACGTGCTTGGAAAAATAAAGACAGTCAAACAACTGTACAGAGGTGGGCAGCCGTGTCTAGAATGCGGAAATGGTGGCTTCCGGCTCTCTCTGGAGCCAGCCAGCAACGTCTAACGCTAGCTGCTGGGTCTGATGTCTAATGGTAGATGCTGGGCACGTTTGGGCCCAGAAACTATCGTTAGACGTCGCTGGCTGGCTCCTGAGAGAGCCGGAAGCCACCATTTCCGCGTTCTAGACACGGCTGCTCACCTCATTACAGTAAATGACCTTGCTACAAAATAACTCAATTAGTGAAGGGAGACCCATGGCCTGGCCAGTAGACACTGTGACTGCTGCACGAGGAAGAACTTCTAAGATTTTGTCTGTTTGAAGAAATACCTTACCTGTCCATGATCATTTGATGGTGGCTACCAGTGTTTATGGCGTTCTGCCACTGAGCATTAATTCACAGGTTTGATTGCTGGCTACATTGGCTGCATTCCTATGGGGATGGAATTTAAAAACGCTTATGTTTCAAGCTTTGTACGCACAACAAAGAATATCACTTTCAGTGCATGCTGATTGGCTGGTTGAGCGAAACCTCTTGAATCCTTCAGCGTGTCGTGTACTACGTCACGTGAATGTGATCGTCCGAGGATACCGCCCCTATAGGTAGTGGAATGTCATCCACCCACCTCATAGCACCGGCCAATAGAGCTAACCAATAAACTTCGCCAGCAGCACATTTAAGTGTACTTTTTTTTTTATCATCGCAAATAACCAACTAGCCTGAACTTCTGCTATAGTGAACGTCTAGAACGTCACGTTTGCAGGATGCTAGTGATAATCTGTGTGTTTGCGTCACCCATGAAATCATATTTGACTTTTGCTTACAAGCGTTCGTTCAGAGCACAAGCGTTGCTGCCAGCAATTGACGCCAAGTGGTGATGACTTGCCGTGCAGTGGTAGCATTAATTATCTGCAAAACTTTGTTGCACCTTGACAGGTGTTGGCACATGCCAAGGGAACACAGCCAAGGACGGTAGAGGATTTAGTTGATCTGATGAGATCCCAAAATTTGTAATCATTTTATATACTTGGTTGATGCAGGACACAGATGATTTGAAATCAGTGGAGGTAGGGCCGTCATCCTGCAGTGGGCTTAAAGGGACAGTAAAGCAAGACAATAAATCAACTTAGACTCATAAAGTATTCTTCAAAAACTCTGCTGTCATTAATTACACAGCAGTAGATCAATTATTAGACGAGAAAATGAAGCTCAAAGTTTAATTTTTTGAATTTCGCACGGAAACCCCAACGTCAGCACTTAAGTGTGACGTCACGAGTTCTAAAGTAATTTTTCGTATTTGGGCCACGTTGGCTCAGTAGAATTTAGTGAAACTTACTACATTCAGTCTTCGGCTCCTTTAGAACACAATTTAGTCAATCTTTACCGCTAAAAAATTAACTGGGACCTAGAAGACGCTGTAAAAATCCATGACATCACGGTGAGCTGGTGCGGGAACTTCAAGCTGTCGTTGCCACTCGCCTTCTGTGTTTTTCGTTTTCTTTGGCTTACCAAATGGCTTCTCGCTGTAAGAGTGGTGTTTTTGGTATGGGTGAAGGGTAATCTACTGATACCGAAGGAATCATTTTCTCTTTAGTGTCCCTTTAAAATGGGACATTGATGATGACAGCTGGCATTGGCTGGAAGCTTATCTTGACTGTGCTGTTCTCCAGTGCCTCTTGTCGTGCAGCAGCAGAAGGCAATCAAGTGTCAGACAGACCTGCGCGTTGGCGGTTACGTTGGTGACATGAACGTTGACAACTGGAACAAGCAACGCTGGGAAAAGGAGTTCATCGAGTCTCAGGTTGGTGGCAAACTGTGCGGGGCTTGCGACTTCAGTCTACACCATCATTTGATTACAGTGGGACACTATAGAACGAAAACAAACGAGACAAGCACTGACTCACGCCTGCTAAAGTTCATCGTCAAAAAGAATGCAACTTAAAAAATTGCACTCGTCATAGTCTAGCGTGCGAGGAACTAAATCTTTGCATGATTTCCTCAGATGGGGAAACACAAGAAAGGGAACCGAGGGGCCTGGTTCTTTTGTTTGTGACGGTCATATGACACCAATAGACAATGAAACCGAGGAAAGCATAGGGTAAATGACTTGTTTTCATAATTTAAATGTAGCGCAAAGATGTTTATTCGGTTCCCACCAGTCACAAGTTTTTTACAGCGAAACTGTTAAGGGCTCACTCTTCGATGGTCGTGTCTGGCAATAGAAAAAAACTCTTATTGGCCGTATGCTGTATGTGTGAGTGAGAGCGCGCAAGGGCGAGGGACGCGTGCTTTCACGGGGAGCGAGCGCACGGCAGAGAGCAAACGCGACTTCCCAGTGGAAGGGGAGCGGTGGGCGAGGAGGTCATCGAGGCACCGTAGACTGTGCGCGTGCGTGCCCGCTCTCCCACTGCAGCGCATGGGAGAACGCGCGCGGCGTTGGTGACGTGTTCATGGAGAACGTGCCAACCTTTGCCGTACACCCTATGGCGGTGTACCGTAGTGACCATGAGGCCATGGTCCCTGTGGTCACTAAATAAATAAAAAACACCGGATCATATATATTTCTCATTCTTTAATAGTTCAAATAACCAATTACACCATCATATCTTAATAGTCATAATTGGAAATACATAATTCTCACCATAGTACAGCTTCGCTGGTCTTCCATCTCCACCCCAGTGGAAGGGCTGACAGTTTTTTGTTTTATCTACTTTCATTTCCCTTTATCATTTCAGTTTTTATTTTATTTGGCATCATGTAATTTGGTGCCAGCGGCACTGACAAAGAAAGCTATTTCAGACATGACATTTCAATTAAGAAAAAAAAGTACCTTACCCTGTGCTTTTCTTGGTGTCATTGTCTGTTGGCTTCATAGGACTGTGACAGACAGGAAAGGTAGGTCACACGCCAAATGAGAATAAGGAATTAAAAAAAAAAAAAAACAAGAAAACAAGAGAACCCTTGAAGGTGGTGCTCACTAAACTCTGGACCGCATGCTGGGGAAATGAAGGCGAAGTTCTATGCAGTGGTGGAGCTTTTGCACGTGTGTTGCTGCACCAAGTAGTCCGGCAGAGTCAGTGCATTCTGGTTGAAATAATGGTTGCAACGTTGCTATTCGCAATGGTTTTGCATTTGGCAAAAAAACACAGAAGAGCAAAGCAAGATCATAAAATTTATATTCAGCATGGAGTGGTGTGTGTTATTTCTTACTTCAATAAGAGGTGCTGGGGTAAGACGTTTACATTTTCTGTTCCCCCAGCTTAAGCAGATGTGAATGAGACTATTTGTTATCTTCAGGAGCACTGTCGGGATGATGCTGCCATTGTAGGAAACAGTAAAAGTAATATTGCCATTAAAATCCGCACTCTTTCCTTTTTTAGAAATGTTAAAATACGTTGAATAAAAATGATGTGTCATCTTTCGGCTTTTTCCGAGCGGCAACATTCCTTACCGATAGCATCAACAGTAGAAACATTGGTAGAAACAAGACCAGCAAGCCAAAGGAATCACCAGTGACGCTTTTGAGGACGTGCAGCACTCTGAGGCCTCGGACATGTTAGTGTCGGCTTTGTGGCAAAGAGGCTAGATGTCCTCAGTGTAAGCAACACAAGGTTCAGTGGATATCTGAACACACGTGATTGTTAACTTCTTGTAGCAAGTTATCAACCTAACAGGTTCCAAAATAAGGCGCAGATCTTGTGCTTGAAGCTGTCCCAGCTTGTGATCTCAGCTTCACGATTGCAACTTCTAAGCTTTATGAATGAGATTCGTGAGACGACATCCTTTAATAGTGAGGCCATTCTATGATCAGTTAGAAAAGTGTTTCAAGGCCCTTTCAGAGTTAGCTTGGAGAAAAAACTTCATGATCACTTTCAATGTTTGTACAAGGACAAGAACTATCGTTCACTAGTGCACTTATACCTTGGACCCATTACTAGCCTTTGGATATAGGTCCAAGCAGTTCTTGTGATTAAATTTACTCATCACGTCAAGTAAAATCTATTTGAATCATCATCGGGCATGTTGTGTGCACGGCAGTACGGAGGCCTGTCCTAGTCATCTCTACTTGGTCTTGGTTTTTGTTTGTTTGTAATCAAATGAGACTGCAAAATAAGCCAGATTAAAGGAGCACTGAAACGTACTCTTAAAGTTTCCGAAACATTATTACACGCTTTTCGCACGGGAAGAATTGCACTTAGCAAGAACGAAGGTTTGGAAACTAACTATGTTGTTTCAAAATTCAAGAATCGGCGGCATTAGGTTAAAATTTGCAGAAGTAGCAATAAGGTAAGATAAACCAGAGTGCCGTGCGCCTTTCTTCTGCCTTCGCTCACGTATGGCAGCTGCAGTGATAGCAGGAACAGAGCGAGCGAGTGTGTCGAGACGCCATGATGCATCCACCTGCTGAGTACCTAACGAAAACGGGCTTGTAGAATCAAATATTATAACAAAGCATCCAGGGCGCACCTAGTCCTTGCCAGTATTTTTTCTAAGGCTTAGTGGGTCTGGGCCTTATTTAGTGCAAGAACAAATGACAAGTGTCCTGTTGTGATAATGTCGTGTCAAACAGTCTCGTACCGGTGCTCCTCGAAGACATGTCTGACGGCAACTGCAACCCCATGCGACTCCCTCTCAGGTGCTGGTGATGACCCCTGACGTGTTCAAGCTGATCATTCACCACGGCTTTCTGAAGATGTCGCGGGTGAACCTGCTGATCCTGGACGAGTGCCACCGCGCGGTGAAGCAGCACACGTACCGGGAGGTGATGCGATGCATGGACGTGCTCAAGCCCGAGGAGAAGCCGCGCGTGCTGGGCCTCACCGCCTCGGTCATCAACAGCAAGGCCACCGAGCGGCAGGTGGAGCGCAAGGTGCACGACCTCGAGATGGCCCTGCACTCGCGCGTCCTCACCGTCTCCAACCAGCAGAGCATGGCCCGGTGCGCGTTTCCCCTCTACCGAACCACTTGTAGGAATGAGATTGGCAGTTGCAGTCCGCTGCTGGCTTGTGCTAAAAGGACACTAGAGAGAAAAATGATTTTAACTGGGTTGGTGAATTGAGCTTCTGCAATACCAAAGAAGCCGCTCTTGCCGTGAGGAGATGCTTGGTAAGCCGAAAATACGCAAAAACGAAAAACGGGGACGATGTTGCTTTGAAAATGTCGCACCGGCGTCGTGGATTTTGGTGCAGCTGCTTGGGCCTAGTTAAATTTTTATCACGAAGAAAATGAGGACTACGTTGTATTCCAAAAGAGCCAAACACTGAACTTGAGAAGTAAAAAGAACTTTTACTGAACCACAACGGCCGAAATGCAATGAGTTGTACTCCAGGGCGTCAAACCAATGTACCATCCTTGAGGTTACGGCGCGAAATTCAATAATGAAACTTTGACTGTCATTTTCCCTTCTAGTAATCAACCTATCACTGCAAAATCAATTACAGTAGAGTTAAAGAATTATCAATCTAAACAGAATGTGTGTTTCCCTTTAGCTTCCCTTTAACCCTTTCTAGTCAAATGATTATTGTAGGACTCTTATGGTTCTGCAGGGAATGTCCAATATTGACAAAAACGAACAAGAGTATTCTCAGAAATGTGTGTCAGCAATTGTAATTGCGTGATTTCTTTGTGCCACAGATAAATACAGCAGAACCTCGTTCATACGTTTGGGAGAAAACCCGAGAGAAAACCTACTAGCCTAGAAAACGTATGATTCGGAGTCAGTTAAAAATTTGCAGACTCACCTGCACGTAGGTCACATCTATGTAAAGCGAATCGTTGTGCAAATCGTTGCAGCAAAAGATACCCACGTGCGCCAAGCTAGGGGGGCCCGAATGGCCTGAGATGCGCATTGTCATTCGCGCCGCTTCGGCAAGCTTATGCAAGCCCTCCTCGAATTAGGCCTGCGTCAGCAGCTTCTTCGGGTGTGGCATTTAGGCAAGAAGTTCTGACGTGTCCACTCAGCCAGAATCGTTGCAGCACGAGACACTGATGTGTGACGAGCTGGGGGGGGGCCTTAGTGGCCACAGACGCGCTTTGTCATTTTCCTGTTTAGTGGCGTTTTAAGATAGTGGCGGGAAACCAAAACGAAATCAGGCTGGTGGGCGACAGCAGCTTACGATGCCACTAGAGTGAAATATGACGCTCACTTCACACTGCCTGCATCCGGGAATGGCGGTGCGTTTGGGTTATCACTTATAAAAAGCATGCAGCACGCTTCCAACGGCACTGTGCCACATGCGCTGTGATACAGATAAGCAAAGATGCTCATAGCAATATGGGTGAGCGCCAATAGCTGTGAATGGGACGTGCGACAACCCGCGAGGAGACTTGCTGGTACCAGAAGAGGAAACTAAGTGTATGCCGGCTATTTCACGTGACAAACACGGGCGAGTACTGCTGGGAAGCTGCCATTGTGGGCGCCTACTCCTTTGGGTCACAAGTGCCTCGTATGTTTTCTTTCTCACGTGGGATCTAGCAGCCGGAAAACATATCGTACATTCAAAATTTAGCGATGTACTGTAAAGATCGTGTTTTCCGGGAATGTACTAACTGGTAAAAAAGAAGCGTAACTACATTAGATAATTTTCTGTGTTCTCGGCTGCGAGCGTTGGTGCCACGACATCGTACGAAACGGGATCGTATCAATGAAGTTCTACAGTATCTGTGTTCGTTATTTTTATGTACAACTACTTAAGAACACTACATCAGTTTATGATCAGGGACACTTCAAGATTGCAAGAGACAGTCCTTGTACAAAAAGCGTGCTGGGTATACTCGAGCGTCTAGAGTTTGGTTGGTTTCCTTTCTGCTCACACAGACATGAAGAGGAGGTGACCCAGGGGTTCAGCAGCAGCGAACATGCTGTGATCACACACCAACAGCAACGATCAGCAAGTGTGGGGATGAGCAAGACAGTTCACAGCTCAGATGCATACACAGCAGGGAGTTTTAGGTTTTGCATACTCGAAGTTGGGGACGTGTAGACCGTCAGGTGTACGAAAGAACTTAAGCAGGGCACCGGGCTTTGGGTACACAAAGACACTTGGGTGTGCTATGTCTATAACTCCTTCGTATCATGGGAATCTTTGGAAAGACATTAAGAGTGGAGTGCATACCTGACTTTGTCTAGCGACCACAGAATCTCCTCAGACACAGCTTTGAAGGTGTACCGCATAAGGTGGAACTAACCATTTTGCAGATGGTTGAGAAGAACCAGGGTAACCAAGGGACGAAAATTCAAGGGGCACTTAGTTAACCCTACGTGGATGAATGCAAAGGCATTGCGACCACCACGTGATGCTTAGAGATTATGCCACAACGCAAGGTCCACGGGTTCGTGTGCCTTAACACCAAAGGTTGTGGGTTCGACTCCCACCAAAGGTCGAGGGTTCGTAGCCTTTTCGGACATCGTGATCATGCCAACTTTGAACACTGGATTTTCTGCCTCATGGGCCATGCAATGCTCTTGCAATAACATTTTTTATTACCAGTCGTATAAAGCCAATGGACAATGAGGGCAGAGAAAGCATAGGTGAAATTAACTGCTCTTTTCAGCTAAAATGAAGCAATAAAGAAAAGGGAATTAAAAGTGGAAGGAAAGACCAATTACCATGGGGAGAGCTGAACACACGTCTCCCACATGACACATGAACACTCTACCACGATAGCTACACACGTTCCCTTTGAGGGGGCACTGGCCCACCGTTCCTGACCCATCATTGACTGTAGACCTCGCAATACATGAATGGGTGCACATTTGCATGGCTTACAGTTATGATTGTCACTGGAGGATTTGGGTAGATTGTAAGTGACAGCGCACTCACTTTTTTCTTCTTTTTTTTCCCTGATGCTGGCTCATAGGTATGGGACCAAACCGACGGAGGTGTTAATTGAGCATCACACAACGAGCAGCCCGTCAATCTGTGGCATTCAAGTTCCGGCATTGCCCAACTTTCGGCCGACGACTTCACAGGGCCAAGAGTTGGACCGCAGGCTTCGTAGCCTGATCAAGGTGCTGCATGACATGGGGGTCTGGTGTGGACACCTGGCCATTGAGGTCATCATGGAGGAGGTCAGTGACCCTTGTTTCCATGGCTTCTCTCTTACTGTTTCCAGTGAGGGTGTTTGCGCACTGACCATTATTGTACTTCATTTTACGTTTTAGTGCTGCTGAAGAACCAAGCAGTGCTAGATATGTTGGTTGTGAATCGAACTGGCAAAATTGTGCCTTGAAAGACAAGCGATACTCAAGTCACTAAGATAGGGTGTTAGTCGTTATTATGGTTGTCAGCACAGTTGTCAGTCGTTGAATCTAATCTGACGGGCCAAGTTCGTCTGCTATTTATACATGTTTCACAGTAAATTCCAGATTAATCGCTCTTCACGATGTGCGTGCCATGCTATCAGGCATGCCTCCTTTGCTATAAAATTGATGACGTTCAAGAAATTTCAGATACTGTAGATGCATTTTGCCCTAAGCAATATGCAACTTGATAACTTGATAACAGTGATGATGCAGTGAAAAATGGTCACCAGCACAAAATTATACAGTGTACTCATGTCACTATAACACGTTTTATCCCACACCATCTGTAAAGGTGTCGATAGTTGGGTGAATTGGTAAAGGTAACATACTTTGTTGCATACTGAAAAGGTGGAGGCGTAGACGAGACGCACAACAGAATTGGTACCAAGAAATGGGAGATGCAGTCGAAGGATGGCAGAGAACAAGGTCGAGTAATGATGAATGAGGCACTGTATGGGAATCAGCTGACGAAAGACAGGAGTAACTTGAGGTCACTGGGAGAGGCCTTCATCCTGCAGTGTACATGGAACGAGCTCCAATTATTGCCTCAAGCAAATTGTTTCGTGCCATCCATTTGTCACGAACAAAGACAGTGTAGTTTGCCACAGAAAAGAAAAACTTGTCATGGCATTCCAGGCCCGTCGCATGCTGGATGGTCTCGACGACGACGGCGTGCTCCGCGAGGTGGAGGTGTGCCTGGAGTGGCTGGACGATGTTCGGAAGAGGTGCAGGAATCACATCGCAGAAACAAACGATGCACAAGATGCGTCGCCGAGGACCCCCTCCTGACAATGTCCACGCCCAAGTTGAAGCGTCTCCTGGAGATCCTGTGGGCCTTCCGCCCGCGGGAACAGCAGCAGGCCGGCAGCGGTGATGCCGCAGAAGAGCCAGTGTCGCTGTGTGGCATCATCTTCGTCAAGGAGCGCATCGTGGCACGCATCCTCCGTGACTGGCTGCGCGAGCTGGCGAGCAGGGTTCCCAGGTACGACGAAGCGGAATGACTGTCCCATAGCGTTTGTCAAAGAAGTTTGCTATACTCGTGGACAGCTTTCTGTGGCAATGAAGGGAAATCTACGAGGGCGGAGCTTCTGCTCTTGTGTTAGTGCGCCGAGTATTCTGGCAGCGTTTGACAGCACTTCATTTTTTGGAGCAGGTACTAAATCAGCGTAGCTTCCATGTGCGACAGTTTCGCATTTGCCTAAACGCAGTAAGTAAAAGCGGGAAAACTAAGTCAAGTTTAACACTTGGTGGTGTATATTGCCTTGTTTTGCTGTTGTAAGTAAGATATTTGCGTTTTCGCTTCTTAGCTTAAACTAATGCAGATGAGCCTGTGGGACTTTCTTCAAGAGCGATCTTGCTGATGCGTGCTTTGCCTCTGTTGCTTTCCCTTCTTTGCCACTGCAAATAGAGCAAGATCTTGCACTAGTTTCTATGGGAGCTAGTGCACGGATGGCAGTTCAGCCTTCATGAGAATGGCGGACAATGGTACGTGGATTTGCCTTAACTTCATTATTCTAGCTTCAGGTGGCTTTGTGACTCTGCAAATTGATCATATTCAACAAAACATTGCGTCATTATAAATGCAACGATTCTCAATGATTATGCATCTCCACAGTCTTTATTGCCTTCATGTGTTTAGAAGGACAGCATTGCTTGAAAACTATGGGCAATAAAGGCAGCTAAAGTGTGATTAATAAATAAAGCCACAAGGATGTCTGAAGCCACAAGCACAAAGGTTAGACAATTCCATGTGCTACTCATTGTGACAATGGTGGCTGTGCATATGCTGTGTCAGAGTTTCTTCTGGTAACTGACGGGAAAGTCTTTCAGGTACAGCTGTTGCGGTGCAATGTCCACAGCCAATTTAACAGCTGGGCCACTTGCATAGTACTGATTTATTCTGTCAGGTCCATGAAGTACCGTGCATAGTTACATTCAAGTCTACCTTTGAAGAAGGTTAAGCCTTTATTGATGAATGTTGCCTACAGTCAGCATACCAGAAAAACATTTTTTTTTTCTTGACGAGTTTAGGTATTGAGTAAGAACTTTCTGACCAACTGCCTTTGGCGAACACTGAATGACAGGCAGCAAGCATCGTTTGTTGTTTTAGAGCACGAACACCGGACGAGGAGGAAGAAGTTCAGCATGCAACTCGCTTTCTTTCTACAGTTAAACCTGCTTATAACGAACCTCCATATAACGAATTCCTGGATATAACAAAGTTTTTCTGTTCCCCGCCATTACTCCATAGAAGCATATGTATTTGAGACGTCTATGTAACGAAGTGGCAGCGGGAGACCCCCTCGATATAATGAATTTTCCCCGCCGACAACCTAGAGATTTCGCCCCAAATTTTTAAATTTTTGCGCGAGCAGCAACTGGAAGCACCTTCTCCGCCGCCACAGAATGCGAAGCGAGCGCACGTGTGCATGTGTGTGAGCGTGTGCGAGGCGGGCCTGCATCCCTCGACCCGGCGATCTTGCCACCGCGGGCGTGACCTTTCCCCCTCCCTTCACTCAAACCTGATCCTGCCGCTTGCTGCATCTGGCCTAGCCTGCCAAGCCGGTGCTCTCCTTTTCCAGTTGATGTTGCCGACGTGCTGGCAGACGCTGTGACACATAACACTCGATGAGCGCGGACACGCGCTGTCAAACGCTGGCGGCGTGTGGAAGCGCCGCTGCAGAAGCGAGCAAAGTGACCTTCGTGCTGTTGTCTATCGCTTCAACGCAAACTGAGCGCCGAGAACACACAGCACGCACAAAGCTACGAGCCGCGACGCACCTACACTGAGTAGACTCTGCCCCAACGCAGATCGCTTTCAAGATAAGGCCCGCGCGACCGCGCCGCCGCGCAGTGCGCAGTTGAAGCCAGAGTACAGTACAACACCGCCCGCTACCCCCCCCCCCCCTCCCTCCCTGCTATCGTGCGCAGGCGAGGTTTAGACGTGGTCGTCGGCTCCCCTCGCACGTTTTCACTCGCACATACAGCATACGGCGTGCGGCGACTGCGTTATCGCCTTGGACTTTATACGGAACATCTATGAGCCAAAACCAATTTTAGGGCCACAACGCGGTATTGACACCATCTTTAGATTGCAAATACGCATCTCAAGGGCCATACTTTTGCTGGCAGAAACCGAAAATATGTCATCGTTGTCGCGCCCAGCACTTTGGGTGTCCAATGCCATCGTCAAGCCAAGCGACATGAAAAGTCAAAATGGCTGCTCGGGCCGGCGTGGGGTGGCAGTTCGCAACGTACGATGCGGGAACGGTCCCACCAGTTGCGACGCAACAGCGCGGTTACCAATGCATTGGGTTCTATGGGCGCTGTGCCGGGACCGGCCTAAAACGACGTAACAGCCCGGGAACGTAACAGCGGGGTTCTACTGCAACACTATACGACGCTACGACGCCATCGTGACGCTCGCTCTTGGTTTCCGATGCCTCGCGCTTGTGCGAAATGACATGCGTCAACGCATCCAGTACCTGGTGTGACATTCCAAGGATGAGTGCTTCGACGAAAACGGAAAACGGGTACGCGGTACAATCGAGGGCATGTTAGAATCGAGTAAATACGGTAAGCGTTTCTTTTTTGAATTTTCGTGCCGAACCTGCATATAATGAAATCCTCTTTATAACGAAGTTTTTCGGGAATTTGTCAATTTCGTTATATCCAGGTTTAACTGTAGTGCAACGCATGCACTAATTCATAGGTTGTGGGTTCGTCTCCCGCCGGTGACAAGTTATCTTTTTTGTCCACTTTCGTATTTACTTTTCCCTCATTACTTGCTTCATTTCAATTTCAACCACAGCTAATTACCCCTAATTTGCCTGCTGGCTTTATATGGTCGCGATTAGCAAAAATTTAGCCCCTCTGTTTCCCTCATCTTCTCACCTTCGTTTTAAAACATGTACAGAGGAGACAGACTGATGCAAAATCTGCAGTGGGTTCACCTATGTGATGTAAAGCAAATGCAATTGTGCACCTATGGTTCGCAGATGACAAGAGCTGTCTGTACAAATTCCAAACGGAGCCATAGGTGGCTTGGGGTGAAGCCCACTTGACTTGCAGTTTTCTGCCTGGTGTTTCTCTCCTATTACTGGAAAAGTTACCGTAAAATACTGTTTTCTTTTCGTTGATTATGCTTATTCTCTGTGTTTTGCACATTTAGATAGAAAGTAAGCATTTCTTGGGGGTATTAATATGTGCCATCAAAGGGTTAATGAGTGTTCTAAGAAGGGTATATGCACCTTTGTGCAGAGTCTGTGCTATATATACATTGATTCTGCCCATGGCACGCACATGGAACCTGCCTTATGTTCAGTTCGGGGTTCTCCCCACGGTGGATGATGGTGGGAATGCTGCCCACCACCTCCATTATCACCCACTGCTCCAGGTTTACCACCCACAAGAGACCGGTCAAAATTTCCATTCCCCCTTTTTTCTTTTTTTTTTTTACCTGGGGGAATAAAAAAAAGTCGTGTAGAGGTGCTATCGCGCTACGGAGTGCACGACTTTTCGTTGATGCAGCGCTGCGATTTGGGAAAGATCGCAAAAAGGAGAGATCTGAACTTTACATAGCCACAGTGCTGTATTTTGCCATGCAAAAAGAAAAGCAAGAGAAGCGAACGAAAAGTGAAAAAACTAGCATCGCCATTTGTTACTGCTGCCATGTGGACACAGAAGCACTCCTGTTGGCTGGTGCAGATTTGAATTGCCAGTGCGTCTTGCGCACATTTTTACTCGCGTTTCGTTAAGGTATCCTAAATGAAAATTTGTAATGTATGTATCAAAATGACGGAAGGTCATATTGGAAAAAAATGAGAGAAAGAGGCTTAGTTGTGTACTGCCTCCCCCTCCACCTAGAACAAGCTGTCTGCCCCTCAAATAATTTCTGAGGAGAACCCTAGTTCAGCTGTAGTTTAAGCTTTGTCACTCGCTTTGGCTCATACTTGACATTGCAGTCTTTTTCTAATCAATTTTCTAGTTGGAGATGTAGGGGGCACTCCCCGTGTGTTCAGTTAGGGAAGATTGCGGCATTTTGGAAATTCATGTAACAATGAACATTTTTTTACAGACTTGATGTCACTAAAACTGAAGGCAGTATTGCTCTCTGAAGCAGAAAACAACTTCACAGTGGTGAGAAGCTCTGGCACATTAGAAAACTTCAGTTGGACGTGTCGTAGTCGGGGCACCAGATTTGGTCATTGTATGTGTGTGTTTGAAGAGTGGGGTGGGGGATGCCACTCTTACATTTACTCTAGGCCCTATCCAGTATGTCCCCGTGTTGTCTACTCGCAGTGCCTCTTGATGTAGCTTGTTCACTGCATCCCAGCGACTGCTTTCCAGGTATTCCTACATTGTGCCCGAATTCATCGTGGGTCATGGTGCCAACCTTCAGCTTGGTTCCAAGGAGGCTGGGATGTCCTTTAAGAGGCAGTGCAAGGTGTGTGTGTGTGTCTGCCTGTAGTAGAACCTCAGTGTACTGTAATCTCTTTCAGAGCACAGGTCAACCGTGAAGGTGTGTAGCATGGGGGAAGAAAAGAAATCAGGAGAGGAAGTGTCACAAGCTAAAATTAAAAGCCACTCAAGTCAGCCTAGGGTGCGATCATGTCACACGGGAGCTGGCCATAAAGCACATGGTAGGCTTTAGTGTCTCCCAGCTTGCGCTCTTTCCGAGTAGATGAATGATCACCAAAGTAACATGTGGCTTCTATTCAAATGCTTTACAATAAAGAAAACAAATCACCCCAGAAAATGTCGGAATGGTTGGTTGAGGAGCTGAGCAAAAGCACATCGAATAAGCAAATGTGCCGAAAATACAAAAAATATTCAGAACAGAATTCGCTGAGCTTGGAGATCGTGTGATGAGCCGACTTCTCAATTCATGGGTAAGAGAAAAAAATGGATTCTCGGGCGGTTGGCTTGTGAAGGCTGGCATCATGCTTGCTCATAGCTTCATTCCTTCCTCCATGCCATGTAGTCCACAAGCGAGGCATTTAAGCTACTTCTTGGCAGCCTCATGGCACATTAAATTTTTACAAGATAGAAAAAAGCAGGAATAGGAGGGAGTGTCACCATGTGACAAGTTTGAAACTTCGTCAAGCAGTTATTTCTAGCTGCCACTTGCACAGAGAGTATGGGGGAGCAGAGAGCGAGGACCGATTGTGACAAGGACATGACTAAAAGCTATCACAGACCAAACAATGCCTTGAGAGGCCTGGTAACCATGGAGGGCTTACGCCCCAAGATCCACTGCGGAGATGGGCCCCGAAGGGAGGGAGGGGTGGCCCGAGGCAAGCTGACGTGGGAGGAGGAAATAACTTTATTGAAAATGGAGAAAAGAAGCTCAAGCTGGCTGGTCTTATTGCTCGAGCAAGGTGTGAGACCAGCCGCTAGTTGCTAATCAATGATGTGCACAGTGCAACAGCAGACAAAGGACGGAAAGGCATGACGGAGACAGCGCTTGTCTCCGTCGTGCCTTGCCGTCCTTTGTCTGCTGTCGTGCTGCGCACGCCATGGATTCCTGCTTCAGCCTGGGAGTTGCCGTCAAAAAGGCTCCTCTCGTGCTCACCACACCAGCTGCTGCTGTTTCCACAAGGCCTAGCTGGACCACACGGCCTCCCACTGCCTGACGTCATGCTCCCTCCGACTCCTCTTTCCTTCCTCCATGCGTAAAATGCCCAGCTCCCTAAATGCCAGCTCTGATGCTGCCAATGATGTGTCACCACAAGCCCTTCCTTCGCGCCGTGCAGGTGCTGGAGCAGTTCCGTCGTCAGGAGTGCAACCTGCTCGTCGCCACCTCGGTGGTGGAAGAAGGCATGGACGTTCCAAAGTGCAGCCTGGTGGTGCGCTTTGACTTCCCCGACGACTTCCGCTCGTACGTGCAGTCCAAGGGACGCGCCCGCGCCCAGCGCTCCCTCTACGTCATGATGACTGCGCGTGACGAGTACTGCAAGGCCTGCATGAATCTGCGAAACTACCTCTCCATCGAGGCGGTTAGTTTTTGTTGTACTTTGGGAAGTGGGTGGGAAGCCAGGGACATAAGTGACCAATGTAATCAACCTTTTCTTTGTGGATGCAAAGGTCTGGCCTAGCTTAGAGAATGTACCCAGCTAAAAGTTGTGTAAAGCAAAGCTCACTTGGCCGAATTGGCACAGAACATTACCCAGTTTGCGGGGCTGGCATATTGGCATATGCCTGCCCCACGCTTACTGCGTACCTGGAAAAGAACTTTATGCCATGAGCTTAAAAAAAAGTTCCCCTTCCCCTGTCGAGGAAATGGGGGTAAGCAAAGCTTGTGGCAAGACAACGCTGTCTCAGGCGTTCTGCTTCATTTGCCCTAAACTTAGGGTAGGCGGCTCTTCGCTGACGTTTGGCCTCAACATTGCACTGCTGCAACCCGGCGTTTCGCCTGGGCTTCGGAAGCCCTCATGCTAGAATTGGCACGTCGATGACGAGCCCTTTCCCAAGTGAGTTCGCGGCGCCGTTGTTCAAACAACCTGCTCCTCGGCGGAATGCACCACGCGTGGCCTTCCCATCTGGACGCCGAAACTGATCTGAGGCGAGGGAAGCCTGGCGGACCGCACACCAACCCCCCTTTCCCTTTCCGCGACACACCAAACGACCCTGATTGGTTGCGCGCGTCACGTCATACGGCGCCAACGCAGCTTTCCCAGCACCTGTTCTTTCTTTCTGCTTGAACGACTGTGACACTCCTGAGTTCCTTTGTGTGTGTGTGTGTGCGAATGTGTGTGTTTTTTTTTTTCTGATCCCCCTCTCTTTCTATGTGTGTGCATTTTTCTTTATCTTTCTGTCTCCCCTTACCCTTTCCCCAGTGCAGGGTAGCAAACTGCACATCTACCTTCCGGTTAACCTCCCTGCCTTTCCCATCTCCTTTATCTCTCTCTCTCTTCCTTCATTCCTTTCCTTCTTTCCTTCCTTCTGCCTTTCTGTATTTCTGGATATGCTCATACACGCATATTGTATATGCTCATACCCGCATATCCAATGCGGGTATGAGCCATAGTAGTTTTAGGGTTGAATCTCCGGTGTAGGGGCAGCGTATACAAGCTTCGCTTGAAAAAACATCTCTGATTTTATAGTTTCCTGTCCCGAGTCAGTGCAGTCGAACCTTGATATAACAAACACAAATATAATGAATTATTGGATATAACAAAGTAAATATACTGTGCTCTGTGCCTATATCATACAACGAAGGTATTTTTCTGTCAGATGCAAATTTGTTATGATGAGGTTTGACTGTATTCACAAAACTTCTCTTACATGAGAGAGTTTTCTGATTGGCCAGGGTTCAGGCATTCGCCACTTCTGACACCGATTGGCATGATAGGCACTGGCCAATCGTGGATGGCACCTATACAACAATAGAAGGTCTGTGAATGTAGGACCTGATGGCTTCATAGAACTTGCAAAAAACGGCTGATTGATCATCACTGAAGGACTGCTTCCTTGATCAAGACACAGCACAGTTGACATGAAAATGTGTGAGAGCAGGAAGGCAGCATAGGTCTGATGATGAGCCGTTGGAAAGGCACGAGCATTCTAGGTCAGCTGAGGGGTAGGGGATGGCTACATTTTATTTGGCTTGACTGCAGATGCCAGAAGAATGGCTTGACTGAATAAAGAACAAAACGTCCTTTTGGTCCAGTCTGCATCATCTTTCTGGCTGCTCAGTCTCGGGCCTAAACTCCTGCTAATTTTTCACCGTGGACGCTCAATCATCATCTCTGCATGTGTACTGCTTATTAGTGTTGATGTATTACTGTCTGCGGTTCAGCCTATAGAAGGTGAAACATCATGCTGAGCTCTAATTTTGATGTATGGCTATTTGCACAGACATCTGCACATAAAAGCCTGCATATAAGAGACAGACGTGTTATTGCCTTTTATCGTGTTTGTCACGGAGACGTTTACTCAAATTAGCACTTCTGTCTGCAGCGACACACCCCTCCAATTTGAATTGAGTGTAAGAATTTTGAAGGTCACCGGCTTAAGAAGCCATTGAAATGTGCCCGTGTGACATGGGCATAAAATTAATTGTGTACGAAGGTTTGTCAGATAACCCTAAAGCCGGACGCCATCGTTCGTTTGGACGTGCAGATATTGATGAACAAGTGCCAC